>NW_012117177.1:780703-808731 GCF_000951035.1 Colobus angolensis palliatus
TTGATTTCTTCCTTTCCAATTCTCTACCGTTTCTTTCTTCTTCCCTTCCTTCCTTCCTTCCTTTTGCCTTCCTGCCTTCATCTTTTTTTTTTTTTTTTTTTTTTAGATGGGGTCTCGCTCTGTCGCCCAGGCTGGAGGACAATGGTGCAATCTCGGCTCACTGCAACCTCTGCCTCCCGGGTTCAAGTGATTCTCCTGCTTCAGCCTCCCGAGTAGCTGGGACTACAGGTGTGTGCCACCTTGCCCAGCTAATTTTTGTATTTTTACTAGAAATGGGGTTTCACTGTGTTAGCCAGGATGGTCTCGATCTCCTGACCTTGTGATCCACCTGCCTCAGCTCCCCAAAGTGCTGGGATTACAGGCGTGAGCCACCGCGCCCGGCCAAGTCCACTTCCAAATAACACTCTTATGCTCAACTTGTATGTAGTGCACATACCTTAATGCAGAGCATTTGTCATTCATTTCAATTACTCATACACTATAATCACGCAGTATATTGTTGCTATTATTTCTTCAGACAGTTATCTTTTAGATCAATTAAGAATAAGAAAAATAAAGGCCTGGCGCAGTGGCTCAAACCTGTAATCCCAGCACTTTGGGAGGCCGAGACGGGTGGATCACGAGGTCAGGAGATCAAGACCATCCTGGCTAACACGGTGAAACCCCGTCTCTACTAAAAAAATACAAAAAAACTAGCCAGGCGATGTGGCGGGTGCCTGTAGTCCCAGTTACTCGGGAGGCTGAGGCAGGAGAATGGCGTGAACCTGGGAGGCAGAGCTTGCAGTGAGCTGAGATCTGGCCACCGCACTCCAGCCTGGGGGACAGAGCGAGACTCCGGCTCAAAAAAAAAAAAAAAAAAGAGTAAGAAAAATAAATATTTTTCTTTACTTTCATTTATTTCATTTCTAATCCTCTTTCATTCTTTATGTAGATCTAAGTTGCCTAAAGAAAATCTTTTAACATTTCTTAAAGGGCAGGCTTGCTGGTGCTGAATTCCATCAGTTTTTGTTTGTCTGATAAAGTATTTATTTTATTTCTCCTTCACTTTTGAAGGATAATTTTGCTGGATATAGAATTTTAGGCTGGATACAGTGTTGCACAACTGTAATCCCAGCACTGTGGGAGGCCAAGGCGAGTGGATCATTTAGCTCAGCAGTTTGAGACCAGCCTGGGCAAAATGTGGAAACTCTGTCTTTACAAAAATATACAAAAATTAGCCTGGCATAGTAACATGTGTCTGTAGTCCCAGCTGAGACTCAGGAGGCTGAGGTGGGAAGATTGCTTGAGCCCAGGAAGTCGAGGCTGCAGAGGGCCATGATTGCACCACTGCACTCTAGCCCAAGCCAGGGTAAGACCCTGTCTCAAAAAAGATAAAAAATAAAAAAATAATTTTAGGTTGGTTGTTTTTTCTTTCAACAGTTTAAATATTTCACTTTACTCTCTTCTTGCTTGCATGGTTTCTGGTGACAATTCCACTGCAGTTCTTATCCTTGTTCTTCCACAGGTAAGGTGTTTTTTTCCCCTCTGGTTTCTTTCATTATTTCCTGCTGGGGATAGGCCCCCAAATCTGGGCATAAACTGGCCCCAAAACTGTCCATAAACAAAATCTCTGCAGTATTGTGACATGTTTGTGATGGCCATGACGCCCACGCTGAAGGTTGTGGGTTTACCAGAATGAGGGCAAGGAACACCTGGCCCACCCAGGGCAGAAAACCGCTTAAAGGCATTCCTAAGCCACAAATAATAGCATGAGCGATCTATGCCTTAAGGACATGTTCCTGCTGCAGATAACTAGCGAGAACTCATCGCTTTGTTTCGGCCCATCCCTTTGTTTCCCGTAAGGAATACTTTTAGTAAATCTATAATCTATAGAACAATGCTTATCACTGGCTTGCTGTCAATAAATATGTGGGTAAATCTCTGTTTGGAGCTCTCAGCTCTGAAGGCTGTGAGACCCCTGATTTCCCACTCCACATGCCATATTTCTGTGTATGTGTCTTTAATTCCTCTAGCACTGCTGGGCTAGGGTCTCCACAACCAAGCTGGTGTCGGCAACTTCCTCTTTGTTTTTGGTTTTATGCAGTTTGAATATTATATGCCTAGGTGTACTGGTGTTTTCTTTTGGTATTTATTCTGCCCAATGTCCACTGAACTTCTTGGATGTATTGTTTGGTGTCTATTAATTTTGGAAAGTTATCTGCCATTATTACTTCAAATATTTCTTCTGCTTCATTCTCTATTCCTTCTTCTGGTATTCCAATTTAGCATATGTTACTTGTCTTGAAATTGTCCCATAGTTCTTGGATATTATGTTCTGTTTTACTTTTTACTTTTTTTCTATTTGCATTTCAGTTTGAGAGGTTTCTACTGACATATCTTTAGCTCATTGATCTTTTTCCTCAGCTATGTCTAGTCCATTGATGAACCTATCAAAGGCATTCCTTGTTTCTGTTAGTTTACTTTTTAATTTCTAGTATTTTCTTTTGAGTCTTTATTGGCATTTCCTTCTCTCTAGCTTCATTACCCATCTATTCTGGCATGTTGTCTACTTTTTCTATTAGTGCCCTTAATGTATTGACCATAGTTACTTTATTATTTTTATTTCTTTAGAGATAAGATATTGCTCTGCTGCCCAGGCTGGCATGTGGTGGCATGATCACAGCTCACTGTAGCCTCAAACTCCTGGGCTCAAGCAATCCTTCTGCCTCAGCATCCCAAGTAGCTAGGACTACAGGCAGGCACCACCGTGCCCAGCTAATTTTTTTTTTAAGAGACGAAATCTTGCTCTGTTGCCCAGACTGGTCTTGAACTCCTGGCCTCAAGTGATCCTCCCACCTTGGCCTTCCAAAGTGCTAGAATTACAGGCATGAGCCACCACACCCATTCTGATCATAGTTATTTTAAATTTTTTGTCTTACAATTTCAAAAACTGGATCATATCTGAGTCTGGTTCTAAAGCTTGCTTTGTTTCTTCAGAACGTTTTTTCCCCTTGCCTTTTGCTGTCTTGTAATTTTTTGTTAAAAACCAGACATACTATATCAGGTATATAGGAACTGAGGTAAATAAGGTAAATAAGCCTCCGGTGTATGTTAATCTGGCTAGGAGTTGTGCTTTGATTAATGTTTGCTATTGCTATAGGTGCTAGAGGCATCAAATTTCTCAGTGTTGTTTTTGTCTCCCCTCTTGACTTTGGGCTTCCCAGAGAGACTCTAGTTTTTGCAGCTCTTTCCATTGTAATTTACTGTTATACTAGAGCCCTGATGGTGTAGTGATAAGACATTGGGGATAGGGAGTATTCTATAATCTTCCAATTAAATCTCCATCTTTTAGTGGACCTATGTCTCTGGCCTGTGACCTCCACAAGTGTTTCTTTTTGTATAGCGTTGATCCTCCCCTTAGATGACACAAGAAGCGTAGAGGGTGATGGAGTTAGGTAATCACTGTTACCCCACAGCTCTGAGACAGAGCTCTGGTAAAATCTTTACCCCTAGAGAGTAGATATTTGTTATGAAAAAAGCTCTGAGATGTAGAGAGCAGGGCCCTCCTAAATTACACAGGTCAGTCATTGAGTTTACTGAGAATAGCTGTGAGTCCACAGACTTAGGTTCCAGGACCAGCTGTCTTTTTGTCTTCAGAATGGAGCACAAAGTAGCCGACTCCTGCCCATCACCACACATACAACTCACAGGATATGAGAGATGCAGTCTGGCAGAGTATCTTAAGATCATGGACTATTGGGGTCATGAATTCCAGTCCCATCCCTACCACTTACTATCAGCTCTTTGATCTTGGAACCATTTTTTGACCATTCCAAATCTCAATTATCCCATATTTAGAGTAGATTTGATGACTCTCCTTTCACTTGTAATCCCCACTAGTTATATTGGGCCAAAAAGTATGCCCGTCATAGAGCCTGAGTTCTCTAACATGAAATCAAATTCTCTTAGTACAAAATGCCAGGAGGAATGATGTGAGAAAAGGGCAAAAATATTCCCAAATATGGAAATTTCCTAGTTTTCTTTTTGCTATTGATTATTGATCTCTGTATAAGTGTTTTGAGGGTCAGAGAACATGTGTATAACTGCAATCCTTTTGTATTTATTGAGACATCTTTATGACCTAATAGTCAATTTTTGTAAAAATGTTTCATGCCTACATTTACGGGGTTCAGAGTTCTGTGTATGTCCTTTAGAAAAGTTTGTCAAATCGTTCCAAGCTTCTTTATCATTTCTGAATTTTTATCTGCTTGCTCTATCAGTTATCGATAACTTAACAATTGAAACTTAACGTATTAAGTTTCTCATTATGGTTGTGAATTTGTTTCTCCTATGGTTCTGCCATTTTAACATTTGATCATGAAAGATAGCACACATGTAGAGTCACATGCATACACAAGATGTAGAGCTAAATTATTTATTACAAAATGAAAAACTGGGTAATCACCACTCATGTCAAGAAATAGTGTTAGCAGTCCAGAAATGCCATTGATGTCCCCTCCAGTCATCCCCCTTCCTTCCCACTAGAGCTAATAATAATCCTGAAATTTATGGTAACCATTTCCTTGTTTTTCTTTATATTTTACATCCTAAGCAGTATAATTTAGGATATTGCCTGTTTTGTGAACTCCATATAAATGGAACTATACAGCATGTATTTTTTATGGCTGGCATATTTTACTCAATACTATATACAATGAAACTAAATGTTCATGTCCTTCCCCCAAAAAATTACATGTTGAAATCCAAACTTCCAGGGTGATGGTATTAGGAGTTGGGGCCACTGGAAGGGATTAGTACCCTTATTAAAGAGACCCCAGAGAGCTCCCTCACTCTTCTATCATGTGAGGTTATAGTGAAAGAAGGAAGAGGGCCCTCACCAGACACTGAATCTATCACCTTGATCCTGTACTTCCCAGCCTCCAGAACTATGAGAAATAAATTTGTTTTTTTTTTTCATAAGCCATAGTATTTTGTTATAGCAGCCTGAGCTAAAACATTATGTTTATGATATGAATCCATGTTTTTATGTTTAGATGTAATTAATTTATTTGCATTGATGTATAGTACACTGTTATTGAACATATCACAGTTTATGCTATTGTTTTGTTCTTCATATAAATTTAGTTTATTTCCAGCTTTTCAATATTATATATAATGCAGCTATGAAAATTCTTATATATAACTCTCAGTGTACATGTACACAACTTTCTGTTGGGTAGTTATCTATGAGGAGAATTGCATGTTTAATTGTAATATATGATGCCAAACTTCCAAATTGGTTGTATCAGTTTACACTTCCATCAGTAGTGATAAGAGTTCTTGGTGCTCTACATCACCACCATTGCTTGTTATTATCTGCTTTTTTCATTTCATTGATAACTAATGAAGCTGAGCACACTTTCAATTTTTTGGACAATTTAGATATCCTGTTTTACGAAGTGGTCGTATTATTCCCATTCTACTGTTGGCTTATGTGTCTTTTTCGTACTAATTTGTAGGACTTTAAAAATATATTCTGCATCTGAGCTCTTTGTCAGTGACATGTATTGCAAATAGCTCACCAACTCTGTGGCATGTCTTTTTACTCTCTTTGTGGTGTCATTTGACTAATGGAATGTCTTAATTTCAATGGAATGATAGTTATCAGTTTTTTCCTTTATGATGAGTACTCTTGTGTCCGGTTTAAAAAGTCTGTGCCTACATCATAGTTATAAAGATATTCTATATTATTTTCTAGAAGACAGATGTATAATTGACCACAAATTAGTTTTTGTGTATTGCATTAGGGTTTTTCAGAGAAACAGGACCAATCTATAGCAAATATATATAGCATATATATTACATACACACACACAGAGAGAGAGAGAGAGAGAGAGAGAGAGAGAGAGAGATTACAAGGAATTGGCTCATGTGATTATGAAGGCTGAGAAATCCCAAGATCTGTAGTCAGTAAGTTCGAGACAGGCTCAAGACCCAAGGACAGTTGATTTTTCTGTTCAAGTTTGAAGTCAAGAAAAGACCAATGTCCCAGTTCAAACAGTCAGACAGAAGTTCCCTCTTATCAGCCTTTGTATTCTATTCGGGTCTTCAATTGGTTGGATGAGGCCCATCCATGTTAGGAAGGGCAATTTGTTTTATTCTGTCTACCAATTAAAATGTTAATGTCATCCAGAAATACCCCAGGATAACATTTGAACAAATGTCTGGGCATTCTGTGGCCCAGTCAAGTTAACACATAAAATTAACCATCACATGTTTAATGTGAGGTAGGGGTCAAGATTTACATTTTCCATATTATATATTGCAGTTCATTCAGTGTCATTTGATAAAAGTTATCCTTTCCTCCAATGCTTAACAATGCACGTTTATTGTAAACCAGCAATCCGTAATGCATGGGTCTGTTTCTGGGATCTCTCTTTGATTCCATTGGTCTCTTTGGCTATCCTTGGATTAGTATCACAATAAATTACTATGACTTTATAACATGTGTCAATATTTAGATTTTATAATTAGCAGACAGAGCAAAGTCCTCCAGATTGGTATTTTTTCAGTAATGTGTAAGTTATTCTTGATTTTTTGTGTTCGTATATAATCTTTAGAATTGGTTTGTCAAGTTCCATGAAAGGAAGAAGGGAAGGAGAGAATGAAGGAGTTTTGTTTAGGATTGCATTGTAATTATAGGTCAGTGAGGAGAGAACTGACATCTTCCTAACACTGAGTCTTCCAACCCATGACCATGGTATATATTCTATTTATTTATTTGAAGATCTCAGTAACATTCATCATGTATTGGATTTAAAACTTCCATTTTGGCCAGGTGCGGTGGCTCAAGCCTGTAATCCTAGCACTTTGGGAGGCCGAGACGGGTGGATCACGAGGTCAGGAGATCGAGACCATCCTGGCTAACATGGTGAAACCCCGTCTCTACTAAAAAATACAAAAAACTAGCCGGGCGAGGTGGCGGGCGCCTGTAGTCCCAGCTACTCCGGAGGCTGAGGCAGGAGAATGGCGTGAACCTGGGAGGCAGAGCTTGCAGTGAGCTGAGATCCAGCCACTGCACTCCAGCCTGGGCGACAGAGCGAGACTCCGTCTCAAAAAAAATAAAATAAAATAAAACTTCCATTTTGTAACTGTTTTTTTGCTGACTAAGAAATGCAACTGAATTTTGTATATTGTCATATCCAGACCACTTGATGAACTCATTTATTCATTCCAAAATTTTTATATATGGACTCTTTTAGATTTCCTAAATTACAGTCATGTTGTCTGTGCATGACAGTTTGATTTCTTCCTTTCCAATTCTCTACCGTTTCTTTCTTCTTCCCTTCCTTCCTTCCTTCCTTTTGCCTTCCTGCCTTCATCTTTTTTTTTTTTTCCTGCTGGCCTAGGACCTACAGTCAAATTTTAAAAAGATCTGGGGCTTCCTTATCTCAGTTTCAACTTCAAAGAGAAAGCTTTCTATACTCACCATTATATTTTATGTTTGCTCTATGTGTTTTATAAACATATTCTAACAAATCAAGGAAGTCCCCTTCTGTCTCTTCCCATTTAATAAGAGCTTCTATTATAAATACTTTTTTCTTCACCTATTAAAATAATCATGATTGTTAGACTTTATTCTTTTAATGTGCTAAATTACATTAATTGATTTTCAAATATACCAATCTTTCATTTCTGGAATACCTTAACTTGTATGTAGTATATTATTATTCTCATATATAGTCAGATTCTTTCTTCTTTAAATTTTTTTCAGTTATGTCAATGAGTTACATCGACCTATATTTTTCTTTTCCCATAATGACCTTGTCGGGTTTTGATATTAAGGTTATACCAAATCTTAAAATGACTTGCAGAGTATTCTCTCTTTCTTAATTCTCTGGAAGACTGTGTTGGATGGATATTATTTTCTTCACTAGTGAAGTTATCTGGGTCTAAAATCTTCTTGGTCGGAAACATTTTGGAAGATTTTAAATATGAATTTTATTTATTTCCTTATTTATTTATATTGAAATCTTCAAGATGAGATTTTATTTATCTGAATACAGTAAGTATTATGGTTTAATCACCCGTACCTGATAAATCAAATAATTCAAATCATATTGATCTATTTGTGTTGCCTGTTGTTTCTGTTTCTTACTCATAACGTATTTTTTTCATGCGCCTGGTTATCTTTGTGTGTGGATATTGTATTTGAGCAATTGTTGTAATAATTTAAGGCCTAAGATGATAAAAATCTTACTCTAGAGAAGATTTTATTTGCATTGGTCAGGCCCATAAGAGTGCTTCCTGGCCAGGCGCGGTGGCTCACACCTGTAATCCCAGCACTTTGGGAGGCTGAGGTGGGTGGATCACAAGGTCAGGAGTTTGAGACCAGCCTGATTAACATGGTGAAACCCCGTCTCTACTAAAAACCCAAAAAAATTAGCCGGGCGTGGTGGCGCACGCCTGTAATCCCAGCTACTCAGGAAGCTGAAGCATGAGAATCGCTTGAACCCAGGAGGTGGAGGTTGCAGTGAGCTGAGATTTCACCATTGCACTCCAGCCTGGGTGACAGGCGAGACTCTGTTTCAAAAAAAAAAGTGCTTCCTGTCTATTACCACCATAATATTTGTTCAGAGCTTACAGTTCACTAGTCCACCCAGATGATGCAAAGCCAAGTTACAAGACTTGGTAAGGGCCAGTATATTTTTGGATTACAATTTCCCTGAAGGTATAAACATTTGAGGTTCCCAGCATACTATGGGTGATGGTTTGTCAGGAAACCCTCCACCCCTTTTGATGGGCCTTGGGCTCTGATTGCTGTTACTATAGTGCCTTGAATGTGCCATAAGTTCCAAGCAGTTTAGCACAGGCTTATTGCTTAACCACAGATGCCTTCAATAAAAATATAGCTCTAAGTCCTAGGCTTACCTCTCTGGATGCTTCTGTTCTCTTATAGTATAACATAGTAATTCCTCACGATTGTATTAACTTTGTAGCCTTTTAGAGATCTGACTTTTTGTAGTTTTTTCAATGGGTGGGTTCTAGTCCGCCATTACCAGAAGCAGATAAATATATATACACACACACACATACACACACACACACACATATATACACACACACACATATATATCTGTTTTCATCAACGGGTATTTGAATAATCATGCAAGAGGATGCAAAGATGAATATGGCACAGTCTCCATCTTTAGGGGGCTTATAGGGGGATACGAAATGGAAAGAGCCAATTACAAAATCTAATGAGTGTTTACAACGGGGAAATAACGGTGCTTAAAGAACAGATAAGGGATCTGGACTTGAGGGTTCAGGGATGGCTCTTCTTTCAGAATATGATTAATTTCTTTTTATATCAAAATTCCATTAAACAGAAGAGGAGTTAATAAGCCTCTACTCCAACCTTTGTGAACCCAGAAAGCAGGTTCAGCTATGAGTCAGTTGGAAAACAGCTTTTTCTGAGACTGAGATTTTCTGAGCAAATCACCATATATCAGCATAGGGACCACAGAAGCAGGACAAGATCACATCTGATCTCCCACATCTGACCATCTCCCTGATGAGCTACCACTACTCTTTCCCAGTGCACGCGTGCACACACACACACACACACAGATATGGAAAAGTACAAGGGTATATGGTACAAAAACCTTTGTTAAGGGCAACATGAAGGGTAGAGACCCTATGTGTAGCTGCAACAGGGGAGGGAAAGATCACTTCCAGCTAGGGTGGCTTCAGAGGCTGAGTGATGAGGGTTGGGCCTGTAAGAATGAGCAGGACCAGGACCTCTAGGGGGAATAAGAAGGCAGTTGGCAGGAAGTAAATGACACATAAGGACAATGAGAGGGAAGAATAAGGCATACTTGGGGCACAGTGAGTGAGGGCAGAGAAGTGCATGACTAGGTTGGGAATGTGTGTCCTGGGGCTCAATTCTGATGGATGCTGAATGTCAGGATGAAGAGTGCAGGATTTACTCTGTGGGTGGTAGGTTTACTGTCAGCACCTTCAAGCAGGGGAATGGTAGTTAAAAGCAGGGAAGAGTAAAGTTTAATTTGATGGTAATATGCAAGATTTATCTGAAGGAAGGGGCAGGGCTGGAAGCAGGAAAACTAGAGAAGAGATTATTTTAAGAGTTCAAATGAGAAATGGTGAAGCTCTAAGGTAGTGACAGATTCAGGAGATACAGTGAAGCAGGAAGGAGGGCTTTGTCTGTGGGAGAGGGAGAAATCAGATGTCTGAGACCTTGATTTCAAGTTGGGGGCAACCTGACCATTTAATAAAGATAGGCCGGTATAATTAATGTAAGACTAGGAACTACAGTCAAACAGCTGAGTTTTCCCTCCCTACCTCCTTCTAGGTGCCGCCCATCATCTGAGGCCCAAGTCAAGGTCCTTTTCCTCCTTGAAGCTTTCTCTGTTTATTTCCAGCAAACCTGGCCATTGCCTTCTCTGAGCACCTATTGGCTCATTGACAGTGGCCCAAAGTCACTGGCCTAGTGACTTTTCCTTTAGCTCTTTCTCCAAGTGGCCTTATATGAAGAGGCTTTCTGCCTACCCAGAGAGCATATCATTCACCAAGGTGAAAGATCTTCCTCCTCTGATACCTAGCCCTTTTCACTTAAAGAACACGGTAAAGTGCTAGATATCGGTAGGTCCCTGAGAAATAATTATTGATTCATCAGTGATCACAGGGAAGGAAGTTGAGTAGAGAAAATGGGAGATAACATAGGGACATATTGAGATAGTAGTCCTCATTCTAAGACCTAGGTTGGTTCTCAGGCCTGGCAGTAACCAGCTTGTGTAACCTTGAACAGTTTACTTAAATCTCTCTAAGCCTTGGGTTTCTCATTCATCTAATGGGGCAAAGACTCTTTACTCACAGGCTGTTGAGAGGGTACTTGGGATACCCCACTGTCCTACATAAAGCAGCTATCCCCGTGTAGGGCACATGGCAGGCACTCAGTTAACAGTGAGGTTTCCAAAGGTCTCTAGAGGAAAGTATTGTTTCCTTGTGGTTGGCCTTTGTCTCCCTTATCCTGACATACCCCAGTAGATATATAAGAAATAGTCATGATTGCCTTTTATTGAGTGCCCAAGATGTGAAGATCTTGGTGTGTCACAGAGGTGATGTCAGCACATTAGGAGTGACTTACCCAAGGACACACAGTAGTGATGATTCTCTCTGGGGACTCAGAGAGGTCTCCTGACTCCAGTTTTCTGTCCAGACAGAAGAGGCATCCACAGTGCCTTGTTTTTCTGTGTCTCATATACCTGTGCTTCCCAGATGTTTATCTAGAAGTTAAAATAATGGGGCAGAAGAACAACTGATGGTGCAGTATTTTTTTCCATTTCATAATCTATTGATCTGATAACGCTGAAGCTCATATAGTATATATAGTTCCTCTTACTATATTTCCAAATGATGCCTCTGATAGCTATGCAATTTTTTTAATTTTTTAATTTTTTTTTTTTTATTTTTTGAGATGGAGTCTCACTCTGTCACCCAGGCTGGAGTGCAGTGGCACGATCTCGGTTCACTGCAAGCTCCACCTCCTGAGTTCACGCCATTCTCCTGCCTCAGCCTCCCGAGAAGCTGGGACTACAGGCGCCTGCCACCACGCCCAGCTAATTTTTTGTATTTTTAGTAGAGACAGGGTTTCACCATATTAGCCAGGATGGTCTCAATCTCCTGACCTCGTGATCCGCCCGCCTTGGCCTCCCAAAGTGCTGGGATTACAGGCGTGAGCCACTGCGCCTGGCCAGCTATGCAAATTTTTATTGCAAAATCATGTATTTTATGGGAGGTTGAAGGAACTATTTGGTGAAGGTCTACTATGTGCTAAACACTTTATATAGCCATTTTTATTTATAATTCACAATAATCCTGATACAGAAAATCTTACTCCTATTTTCTAGAAGAGAAAACTAAAGCTCACAGAATTTTAGTAACTTTTCTAGGTTGACACAACTAGTAAGTGGCAAAGCTGGTATTTTAGCTTTTGATCTCCACAGTAAATAGACTGGTTGCTATAGTATATGTTATATGGTGACCAGGTGATGTCACGCACATAAAGGAATTCAACACCTATTGATGAGGATGATAATAAACATGAAATAATCTCTCTTGGATTTAGACATCTGGGTTGTGGTGTTCATAAAAATTTAGTTAGAGCAAAAAATCAATGTATTGTACTCAACAAAGCCTAGCCCAGCTTTCGCACTAGGTTGAAATGCCACCTAATCTGTATATTAAAAGCTCATTAAAACCTAAGTGTGTAGAAGAGCATTCTTGTCTTTTCTTCACTAAATTTCTATTTTTGGACCTGTGCCATACTGTTTGGATTATTACGAGCTCTCATATGTTAAACAACTAGAACCCCTTTATCATGACTTTTCTTAATTTCTTGCCTATCCTTTCCCATTTGATTTTTTTCAAGAGACCTTTGAAGAAAAATCTACCAAACTTCCAAATGCTGGCAGGGTGGGGGGCAGGAGTGATAAAATTCACAGCTTTACAAGACTGAATCATCATCCCATCCAGGAATCTGGTATCCTAATTGTCTAATTATCCAACAGGCACATTTCTTTTCAATTATTTCAAAATTTAGAATTTACTTTAGATCTTCAATAACTGCTAAAAGTTGATCTGAAAATAATCAGGCTAAAGACCAAGGCCCTTTTTAACCTGGCTTGTGAAGTGGTTTCTGTATAAGAGGTAATTAGTGACCTACCTACTTCAAGTACTGCAATGAAGATGAAACAGAAAAAGGCAGTGGGACAATATGATATATAATATTTTGGAACATATTAAAGGAGAGCAAGACTTGAGGTAGCAAAACCAGAAAGGGATCTTCCACCATAGACCAGAAGTGGGGAGTTGTTTGCCTAAAAAAAAGTAGCAAGAGTGGAGATGGAAGAAAAGTGGGAAGATCCAGAGATGTTTAGAAGAGAAGGTCAAGATTACTTGGTGGCAGGGAGGAAGAGGGAATGAGGGATGATTCCCAGATTTCTTGCTTGGGCAACAGTGTGGGCTCTAGAGCCATCTATTAAGATAAGAGAAACGAAGAGGGGGGAGTTTTGTGTGTGGAAAAGATCAAGGAAGGATGATAAAATTACTTGGGACATATTGCATTTGAGGTCCTTCAGGGACATTCAGGTGGATATATCTAATCGTTAATTAAAATGGATCTGAATCAAATTTATACTGAAGTTCATGTAGAAAAATAAACATACAAGAATGTTTAGGAAAAAAGGGAATCTACTGAGGGGGCTAGCTTTACCAGATATATGAAATTATATATGCTCTATAATTCAACTGGTATATGGATAGCAAACAGACCAATGAAATAGAATAGAAAGCCCAGAAAGTTTTCCAAGTACATACGGAAATTTGATATGTAATAAAGGTGGCATCACAAATCCCTAAAGCAAAGATGGACTTTCTGATGCCAGAACAACTGACAAACCAATTGGAAAAAGAAAACAAAAGATCCATGAATACTTTATGCCATACACAAATATAAACTCTAAATGTAAAGAAAACCATATGAATACTAGAAGAAAACATGGGTGAATGCTTCTTGGACCTTATGTAGGAAAAGATTTCTTAACTATGAACCAAAATTTAGAGGCAATAAAAGTTTAATAAATTTGACTACTTTTTTTAATGCATGGCAGAAAAACACCATAAACAAAGCCAAAAAGCAACTGACAAACTGGGGACAAAATTGCAACATATGTAACAGTTAATGTATTAAGAAAACTTGAAAATTGAGGTGAGAAAGACCAACAACCCACTAGAAAAATGTGGAAAAGACATGAACCGACAATTCACAAAGAAAGATATTTAAATTGTCCTTAAACAGAGATAAGGCAATATAAAATGCCATTGATACTACTTCTCAACTATCATATCAGTGAACATTTAAAAGAATGTCATAGGTTATGTTGGGAAAGGTGTTGGGAAACAAAACACTATATTGCTGGTGGGAATGCAAAAATAGGTCTGAGATTCTGGGGAGGGAATAGCCTGGAGAGGTAGCTCTGGAAGTCATTGGTCTTTACAGGAAATAAATGAGATCGAACAGGGAGACAGAACTTGAGGACTGAGGAGAGAGGAGGCCCAGGACAGAACCCTAGGAACACCGCCACTCGAAGTGGCAGCTCAGCTTCCTGGCAGGCACCACCACCCTGGGCTCTGGAGTCAGGCAGAGACGGTCTTGAAAGCGGGCTCTGGAGTTCTGGGGCTGAGTGCTCTTGGCAAAGTCGGGTACCCTCTTTGATCAGCTGTCACACCTGGCGATAATGGGCATCACAGAGAGATACCCTGCGGATGCTGTGACATGCGCCAGGTAAAGCACCTGGGGTCAGAAAGCCACCCTCTCCTCCTCTTCTCTGTGACTGCCCTTTGCTACACAAACACACCCCGACCCCGACCGTCCCCAGCCTCCGGGTCCCTCGGGGATGGATGGTGAGGTGGGTCAGGGAAGGGGGGCCGAGCTCGGGTGACGCGGCGCTCACGTGACCCGCCGGGCGCCTACGTGGGCACCAGCCCCCGCGCCCGCCCGCCCGCCCTGCGGTCCGGTCCAGGCGCCCGCGCAGAACTAGCTGTCTGAGTTGTCCGGGCGGCGGGGGAGCAGCGAGCGGGCTTCTGCGAGCCGGAGGAGGCACAGGCCTGTCCCGGGTCCCGGCAGGTCAGTGTGAAGGTGGGCGCTGCCGGCAGACCTGGGAAGGGGAGGAGGTGGCTGGCAGTAGGAATAGGGAGGGGGTGGAGAAAGGATCTGGGAGATTGGTGAGGAGGGGGATGCGGAGCAGGCGGGGGTGAGGGCGGGGGAGCCTGGCTCGCCTTCTCGACGACCCCCTGCACTGAGCCCTCCATCCATTTTAGTGCTGGAAATGGGGTATGGGGGAGCAACCCTGCAGTGCAACAGTGAAACGTAGACGTATTCTGGAAATAAACCCCTCTCACAATCTGCTCCCATGGAAACATCTGACCTCCGCAAAAATGGGGTGGCGCTGGGACAGGTTGCTTCCAGGGTTAGGGGACACAGAGACAAACGCAGTTTGGAAAGCATCCTGGTTTGGTGCCCGAGGCCTGGAGAGAAATGGCGGCTGGGGTGCGGGGGATGTAGGGGAGGAAAACGTTAGATGAGAAGGGCCTGGACTCAGAAAGGGAACCGAGTCCCTGTGAGACTGCTGAGCGCGCAGCCCCTACCCCTGTCTCCTGTCTGTCCACAGGTCTGCGCGTCTGTTCCCAGAGCTCTGCGAGGCCTGAAAAGGAGCAGCAACCTGTCCAGAATCCCCGCAGGTCCGTGAAGGTGGTTGGAGGGGAGCTCCATGGACAAGGCCCTATGAGGGTTGAGAGTGTGGAGGGCCCGGCCAGGGCCGAATTGGGGTCCCTGCCCATCCCCCACTCACATGAACACACACCTTACCAGGCTGAACCAGGGCAGAGAAGGTGGCAGGGCCTGCCAGGCAATGGCTGGCTCACGTGTGTGGGAGGAGTGGCAGGCTACGTGGTGGGCAGAAGGCCCTCTTGTAGGCCCGGCCAGCTTAGGGGAACCCTCACCAGGGGTGAGATGCAAGTACTATCCAGACCTGCATTCCACCCCACCCACTCAGTCTCCCTTGTCTCTTACTTGTCTCCTCTTCCCTCCATTCCCATCCCCCAGGACAGGAAAAGGAGGGGAAATCTCGACATGGAAAAACCCTACAATAAAAATGAAGGAAACCTGGAAAACGAGGGAAAGCCAGAAGATGAAGTAGAGCCTGATGATGAAGGAAAGTCAGACGAGGAAGAAAAGCCAGACGTGGAGGGGAAGACAGAATTCGAGGGAAAGAGAGAGGATGAGGGAGAGCCAGCTGATGAGGGACAACCGGAAGATGAGAGGAGCCAGGAAAAGCAGGGCAAGTCCGAAGGTGAGGGCAAGCCACAAGGCGAGGGCAAGCCAGCCTCCCAGGCAAAGCCAGAGAGCCAGCCGCGGGCTGCCGAAAAGCGCCCGGCTGAAGATTATGTGCCCCGGAAAGCAAAAAGAAAAACGGACAGGGGGACGGACGATTCCCCCAGGGACTCTCAGGAGGACTTACAGGAAAGGCATCTGAGCAGTGAGGAGATGATGAGAGAATGTGGAGATGTGTCAAGGGCTCAGGAGGAGCTAAGGAAAAAACAGAAAATGGGTGGTTTTCATTGGATGCAAAGAGATGTACAGGATCCATTTGCCCCAAGGGGACAACGGGGTGTCAGGGGAGTGAGGGGTGGAGGTAGGGGCCAAAGAGGCTTACACGATATCCCATACCTTTAATGCCTTTGGCCTTCTATTCTGACTTCTCTGATGAGAATATTGCTGGCCCTGCTTTCCCTGGTAGGTATTTGCCAGGCCCAATGCTTTAACCTTAAGCTGATACTTTGCTTTAGATGTCAATCTCGTTACCAGCAGCCTTTTGACCCAACTACAGTGCTCTATATTTTAGTAGAGGATTTTCACCCATGTGCATGGAAAAGATGTTCATGGTACATTGTAAAAAAATAAAAAATAAAAATAAAAAGTTTGCAGAACCGCATATACAGTATCAGCCCGTTTTTATAAAAATGTAAATGTTTGCATAATGCATTTATGCACAAAGAAAACTCTGAAAGCATGTACACTAAAAAGTAGCCAATGGTTATTCCTGAATGGTAGCCAAAAATGAGTTCAATCATCTGCTGGGTAGGTACCTCCATGCCATTCTGCTGTTGTTGTGCCCATCCTCATGTCTTCCCTAGGTGTAACTAGGTGAGTAGGCACTGCTACCCCTTCTCCTGTGTCCTTTATCATCCTATGGCGGAGCCATAGGATGTGATTCTTTTTCTTTTCTTTGCTGTCATCTCCACCTTTTCTTAAAGGATATGTCCTTTTGTCATAATAATAATTTGAAAAACTAAATGAGAAAACAATACATAAGCAATTGAACTGTTCAGTGAGCCTATGAGGGTAATAAAGACACTTAAAATTTCTGTTGCCAGAACATAAAATGATAAGTAAAATTTATATTACCTCTGAGACTAATAGTTAAAGTTATCAACCCGGCAGTTATAACAAATCCATTGCTGTACGGGTCAGTTTTGCCATCTGTGAAATGGGAATAATACTTATCTCACAGGACTGCACAGTGGATCAGATGAGGTATTGAACATGTGAGCTGTCCTTACAGTAGCAGGACCCAGCACCCTGTCAGACACTTAAAAGAAGAGCTGAAGGTAGGTTTCACCTGTCCCCAGGAACAAGTCCAAGCAGCTGAGTAGAGGATGCCATCCTTCTCTGGATACTATCATATCTGCCGGGCACTTCTATTCTGCTATGCCCTGTATATGTACTGTCTGCTGACAGCCGCTGATATAATGGAGTACTCATGGTGACAAAGCCCTTCTGATTCCCTACAGTCCCCAAAGGGCCACAGTTCTAAGTGCAGGTGGTTCTACTCTAGGGCTTCCTGGAGCCCACTGTATTACACAGTTCTTAGCAAAGTAGCCATTAACATTTTTAGTTCATTTTATATTTGCTTACAGCTTCATTTCTCTTCTTAGGACTTGAGACATTTTGGGTCTACTTGGGACTGTGTTCTGAGTCTAACCTATTGACTAGATAATGAACTGTGTTTGAACCAAATACCCTACTCCAGTACCACAGGTGAATCCTATCTAAATTTTTGTACCTTTCTAAGTGTGAGTTTTCTCTAAAAAGCCTTGTTGGCTGGCCTACTATACAAAATCAAGGGACTTATCCATACATAATCACAGAGATAACCCTGTGTGAAACATCCCTTCCCATACTAAACCACTTGTGACTGAAAGAGGTACTACAGTGCTCTTAAAAATATTAAAAACTCTCAGGCATTTTTATTTAGCCCACCAGTATATTCCCTTATCAAAACAGACTTTTAAAAAATTCATCCTGATATCCCTTACACTGTACTTGACACATATATTTAACAATTACTTGATTATGACTGAGTCAGGAGCCCTGAGGTTTTGGCCCAGTGTATCCTTGGGCAAGTAATTTCACTTGTCGAAAATACAACTTGAAATTCAAAACTAAATAATACAGGAGAAGTGATAATTCTAAATTCAGCTCATACACCATTTTAACAATGTATAAAAATGATTTTTTTCAAAATATGTTAAACGACTCCCTGGGAAGCTTGTTTAGAATGTAGCATCCTGGTCCCTGGCACAAACCCAGAATTTCTAGGAAAACGGTTCTAGAACCTGCAATTTCCACAAACTGCCCAGGTAATTCTGATGTACACTAAAGTTTAACACTTTGCATGATCTCAATTACATTAAGTATAAACCATAAAAAAGTAGGAGGAAGTGTAAGGAAATGTTTATCTGAATTCAGTAGGCACAAAGCACATATGTACCAACATCTTTTAAAAAAACAAACTATGGGCCGGGCGCGGTGGCTCAAGCCTGTAATCCCAGCACTTTGGGAGGCCGAGGCGGGCGGATCACAAGGTCAGGAGATCGAGACCACGGTGAAACCCCGTCTCTACTAAACATACAAAAAATTAGCTGGGCGCGGTCGCGGGCGCCTGTAGTCCCAGCTACTCGGGAGGCTGAGGCAGGAGAATGGCGGGAACCCGGGAGGCGGAGCTTGTAGTGAGCCGAGATCGCGCCACTGCACTCCAGCCTGGGAGACAGAGCGAGACTCCGTCTCAAAAAAAAAAAAAAAAAAACTATGTGCTAGATTTATACATTGACAACTACAAAACATTTATGAGAGAAATTAAGATTTAAATAAATGGAAAGATACATTGTTCATGGATTGGAATGGCTGCAAAGAAACAGTGGCACAGGACTCTCTCAAGGTGGATGCCCTAACCAAGGTTCTGCCTGTTTTTACCCTTTGGGAAGGTCTTGAAATCTAAAGACTACCAAGTCACATTCCCTTCTAAATAATCCATATCTGTTTATTCAGGTAGTGAGTGTACCCACTGGGGGCATCCACTGCAGAGGAAACTATAAATAATTGGGAGGAAAAAATGACCATCTCTGTAGATATCATTCAGCCTCCCCATTCCCCTGCCACTGCTATCCCAATGTTTGCTCAATGGGCCCTTGTACAAAACTATGCTAGAGCTCAACAATATTGACTTCCCATACCAACCTGATCTGACTATTCTCATAGCTGAGTATGAAACCTGCCAACAGCAGAGGCCATTGCTGAGACCCTAATATGGTATCATTTCCAGAGGGAAGGTTGATTATATTACTTTGTGCCCTATAAATATATACAATTATAAATTGTCAATTAACAATAATTATTTAAACTATGAGAAATAATACACAAGTACAATGTAGCAAGATACAATATCAATATACAAAATCAATTGCATTTCTTTATAGTAGAAATGAACAATCTGAAATGAACTTAAAATGATTCCATTTACAATGGTATCAAAAAGAAAAACAATCAGGAATAAATTTAACAAAACAAATGCCAGACTTGTTATGGAAAAGTACAAAATGTTGTCAAAAGAAATTAAAGACAACCTAAATAAACGGAAATAAATTCAATGTTCATTGACTGAAAGACTTAACGTTGTTCAGATGGCAATATTCCCTCATTGATCTACAGACTTAAGGCAATCGCTATCAAAATCTCACCTGGCTTCTTTGCAGAAAATGACAAAGTGATCCTAAATTGTAATGACCGAAGACAGACAAAACAATCTTGAAAAACAGTAACAAATGGAGTTCTTACACTTTCTAACTTCAAAACTTACCACAAAGCAATAGTAATCAAGACAGGGTGGTCCTACCATAAGGATAGATATATAAATCAGTGGAATAGAATTGAGAATCTAGAAGTAAACTCTCACTTTTATGCTCAATGGATTTTCAACAAGTCTACCAAGACAATTCAAAGGGAAGATAATAGTTTTAAACTAATTGTGATGAAACAATTCGATATGCACATGCCAAAGAATGAATTTAGAACATTATGTCACACCCTATATCAAAGTGAACTCAACACAGATCATAAATATAAATGAAAGAGCTAAAACTATACAGCTCTTAGAAGAAAACATATGCATAAATATTCATGACCTTGAGTTAGGCAATTTTACTTAGATATGACAACAAAATCATATATGACAATAGATATATTCCACTTCATGAAAATGGAAATGTTTTGTGCTTCAAATGATAACATTGAGAAAATGAAAAGATGATCTACCAGATGGGAGAAAACAACTGCAAATAATACATCTGATAAGGAGCTAATTTCCAGAATATATAAAGAACTCTTACAACTCAACCATTAAAAAAAAGAGAACCCAATTTTAAAATGGGCGAATGATTTGAATAGATACTTCTCCCAAGAAGATATACAAATGTCCAATAGGCATATGAAAAGAAGCTCAACATTATTAGTCACCAGGGAATGTAAACCAGAACCACAAAGTGATACCACTTCACACACAGTAGGATGGCTAAAATGAAAGAGATAGAAAATAAGTTTTGGTGAGGATGGAGAGAAACGAGTCCTCACACATTGCTGATGGGAATGCACTCGCTTGGCATAACAAATCGGCAATTCTTTAAAATGTTAAACATAATGTGTCATATGACCTAGCAATTCCATTCCTAGGTATATACCCAAGAGAAATGAAAACATATAGTCATGCAAAATGTATACACAAATGCTTATAGCAGTATTGTTCATAATAGCCAAAATATAGAAAAAAAATCCATGAACTGGTGAATAAACAAATATGGTATATTATACAATACATTTGGCAATAAAAAGGAAGTAGTACTGATACATGGTATAGCATGGATGAACCTTGAAAACATTATGCTAAGTGAAAGTAGGCAGTCACAAAATACCACATATTTTATTATTCAATTTATAATAAATGGCCATATCAACAAATCTGTAGAGAAAGTAGATTCGTGGTTGCATAGGGCTTGCAGAAGGGCAGGAATGAAAAATGATTGGTAATAGGAAGGTTTTCTTTTCTTTTCTTTTCTTTTTTTTTGAGAGGGAGTCTCACTGTGTCGCCCAGGCTGGAGTGCAGTCGCCGGATCTCAGCTCACTGCAAACTCCGCCTCCCGGGTAGCTGGGACTACAGGTGCCCGCCACCTCGCTCGGCTAGTTTTTTGTATTTTTTTTTAGTAGAGAGGGGGTTTCACCGGGTTAGCCAGGATGGTCTCGATCTCCTGACCTCGTGATCCACCCGTCTCGGCCTCCCAAAGTGCTGGGATTACAGGCGTGAGCCACTGCGCCTGGCCAGCTATGCAAATTTTTATTGCAAAATCATGTATTTTATGGGAGGTTGAAGGAACTATTTGGTGAAGGTCTACTATGTGCTAAACACTTTATATAGCCATTTTTATTTATAATTCACAATAATCCTGATACAGAAAATCTTACTCCTATTTTCTAGAAGAGAAAACTAAAGCTCACAGAATTTTAGTAACTTTTCTAGGTTGACACAACTAGTAAGTGGCAAAGCTGGTATTTTAGCTTTTGATCTCCACAGTAAATAGACTGGTTGCTATAGTATATGTTATATGGTGACCAGGTGATGTCACGCACATAAAGGAATTCAACACCTATTGATGAGGATGATAATAAACATGAAATAATCTCTCTTGGATTTAGACATCTGGGTTGTGGTGTTCATAAAAATTTAGTTAGAGCAAAAAATCAATGTATTGTACTCAACAAAGCCTAGCCCAGCTTTCGCACTAGGTTGAAATGCCACCTAATCTGTATATTAAAAGCTCATTAAAACCTAAGTGTGTAGAAGAGCATTCTTGTCTTTTCTTCACTAAATTTCTATTTTTGGACCTGTGCCATACTGTTTGGATTATTACGAGCTCTCATATGTTAAACAACTAGAACCCCTTTATCATGACTTTTCTTAATTTCTTGCCTATCCTTTCCCATTTGATTTTTTTCAAGAGACCTTTGAAGAAAAATCTACCAAACTTCCAAATGCTGGCAGGGTGGGGGGCAGGAGTGATAAAATTCACAGCTTTACAAGACTGAATCATCATCCCATCCAGGAATCTGGTATCCTAATTGTCTAATTATCCAACAGGCACATTTCTTTTCAATTATTTCAAAATTTAGAATTTACTTTAGATCTTCAATAACTGCTAAAAGTTGATCTGAAAATAATCAGGCTAAAGACCAAGGCCCTTTTTAACCTGGCTTGTGAAGTGGTTTCTGTATAAGAGGTAATTAGTGACCTACCTACTTCAAGTACTGCAATGAAGATGAAACAGAAAAAGGCAGTGGGACAATATGATATATAATATTTTGGAACATATTAAAGGAGAGCAAGACTTGAGGTAGCAAAACCAGAAAGGGATCTTCCACCATAGACCAGAAGTGGGGAGTTGTTTGCCTAAAAAAAAGTAGCAAGAGTGGAGATGGAAGAAAAGTGGGAAGATCCAGAGATGTTTAGAAGAGAAGGTCAAGATTACTTGGTGGCAGGGAGGAAGAGGGAATGAGGGATGATTCCCAGATTTCTTGCTTGGGCAACAGTGTGGGCTCTAGAGCCATCTATTAAGATAAGAGAAACGAAGAGGGGGGAGTTTTGTGTGTGGAAAAGATCAAGGAAGGATGATAAAATTACTTGGGACATATTGCATTTGAGGTCCTTCAGGGACATTCAGGTGGATATATCTAATCGTTAATTAAAATGGATCTGAATCAAATTTATACTGAAGTTCATGTAGAAAAATAAACATACAAGAATGTTTAGGAAAAAAGGGAATCTACTGAGGGGGCTAGCTTTACCAGATATATGAAATTATATATGCTCTATAATTCAACTGGTATATGGATAGCAAACAGACCAATGAAATAGAATAGAAAGCCCAGAAAGTTTTCCAAGTACATACGGAAATTTGATATGTAATAAAGGTGGCATCACAAATCCCTAAAGCAAAGATGGACTTTCTGATGCCAGAACAACTGACAAACCAATTGGAAAAAGAAAACAAAAGATCCATGAATACTTTATGCCATACACAAATATAAACTCTAAATGTAAAGAAAACCATATGAATACTAGAAGAAAACATGGGTGAATGCTTCTTGGACCTTATGTAGGAAAAGATTTCTTAACTATGAACCAAAATTTAGAGGCAATAAAAGTTTAATAAATTTGACTACTTTTTTTAATGCATGGCAGAAAAACACCATAAACAAAGCCAAAAAGCAACTGACAAACTGGGGACAAAATTGCAACATATGTAACAGTTAATGTATTAAGAAAACTTGAAAATTGAGGTGAGAAAGACCAACAACCCACTAGAAAAATGTGGAAAAGACATGAACCGACAATTCACAAAGAAAGATATTTAAATTGTCCTTAAACAGAGATAAGGCAATATAAAATGCCATTGATACTACTTCTCAACTATCATATCAGTGAACATTTAAAAGAATGTCATAGGTTATGTTGGGAAAGGTGTTGGGAAACAAAACACTATATTGCTGGTGGGAATGCAAAAATAGGTCTGAGATTCTGGGGAGGGAATAGCCTGGAGAGGTAGCTCTGGAAGTCATTGGTCTTTACAGGAAATAAATGAGATCGAACAGGGAGACAGAACTTGAGGACTGAGGAGAGAGGAGGCCCAGGACAGAACCCTAGGAACACCGCCACTCGAAGTGGCAGCTCAGCTTCCTGGCAGGCACCACCACCCTGGGCTCTGGAGTCAGGCAGAGACGGTCTTGAAAGCGGGCTCTGGAGTTCTGGGGCTGAGTGCTCTTGGCAAAGTCGGGTACCCTCTTTGATCAGCTGTCACACCTGGCGATAATGGGCATCACAGAGAGATACCCTGCGGATGCTGTGACATGCGCCAGGTAAAGCACCTGGGGTCAGAAAGCCACCCTCTCCTCCTCTTCTCTGTGACTGCCCTTTGCTACACAAACACACCCCGACCCCGACCGTCCCCAGCCTCCGGGTCCCTCGGGGATGGATGGTGAGGTGGGTCAGGGAAGGGGGGCCGAGCTCGGGTGACGCGGCGCTCACGTGACCCGCCGGGCGCCTACGTGGGCACCAGCCCCCGCGCCCGCCCGCCCGCCCTGCGGTCCGGTCCAGGCGCCCGCGCAGAACTAGCTGTCTGAGTTGTCCGGGCGGCGGGGGAGCAGCGAGCGGGCTTCTGCGAGCCGGAGGAGGCACAGGCCTGTCCCGGGTCCCGGCAGGTCAGTGTGAAGGTGGGCGCTGCCGGCAGACCTGGGAAGGGGAGGAGGTGGCTGGCAGTAGGAATAGGGAGGGGGTGGAGAAAGGATCTGGGAGATTGGTGAGGAGGGGGATGCGGAGCAGGCGGGGGTGAGGGCGGGGGAGCCTGGCTCGCCTTCTCGACGACCCCCTGCACTGAGCCCTCCATCCATTTTAGTGCTGGAAATGGGGTATGGGGGAGCAACCCTGCAGTGCAACAGTGAAACGTAGACGTATTCTGGAAATAAACCCCTCTCACAATCTGCTCCCATGGAAACATCTGACCTCCGCAAAAATGGGGTGGCGCTGGGACAGGTTGCTTCCAGGGTTAGGGGACACAGAGACAAACGCAGTTTGGAAAGCATCCTGGTTTGGTGCCCGAGGCCTGGAGAGAAATGGCGGCTGGGGTGCGGGGGATGTAGGGGAGGAAAACGTTAGATGAGAAGGGCCTGGACTCAGAAAGGGAACCGAGTCCCTGTGAGACTGCTGAGCGCGCAGCCCCTACCCCTGTCTCCTGTCTGTCCACAGGTCTGCGCGTCTGTTCCCAGAGCTCTGCGAGGCCTGAAAAGGAGCAGCAACCTGTCCAGAATCCCCGCAGGTCCGTGAAGGTGGTTGGAGGGGAGCTCCATGGACAAGGCCCTATGAGGGTTGAGAGTGTGGAGGGCCCGGCCAGGGCCGAATTGGGGTCCCTGCCCATCCCCCACTCACATGAACACACACCTTACCAGGCTGAACCAGGGCAGAGAAGGTGGCAGGGCCTGCCAGGCAATGGCTGGCTCACGTGTGTGGGAGGAGTGGCAGGCTACGTGGTGGGCAGAAGGCCCTCTTGTAGGCCCGGCCAGCTTAGGGGAACCCTCACCAGGGGTGAGATGCAAGTACTATCCAGACCTGCATTCCACCCCACCCACTCAGTCTCCCTTGTCTCTTACTTGTCTCCTCTTCCCTCCATTCCCATCCCCCAGGACAGGAAAAGGAGGGGAAATCTCGACATGGAAAAACCCTACAATAAAAATGAAGGAAACCTGGAAAACGAGGGAAAGCCAGAAGATGAAGTAGAGCCTGATGATGAAGGAAAGTCAGACGAGGAAGAAAAGCCAGACGTGGAGGGGAAGACAGAATTCGAGGGAAAGAGAGAGGATGAGGGAGAGCCAGCTGATGAGGGACAACCGGAAGATGAGAGGAGCCAGGAAAAGCAGGGCAAGTCCGAAGGTGAGGGCAAGCCACAAGGCGAGGGCAAGCCAGCCTCCCAGGCAAAGCCAGAGAGCCAGCCGCGGGCTGCCGAAAAGCGCCCGGCTGAAGATTATGTGCCCCGGAAAGCAAAAAGAAAAACGGACAGGGGGACGGACGATTCCCCCAGGGACTCTCAGGAGGACTTACAGGAAAGGCATCTGAGCAGTGAGGAGATGATGAGAGAATGTGGAGATGTGTCAAGGGCTCAGGAGGAGCTAAGGAAAAAACAGAAAATGGGTGGTTTTCATTGGATGCAAAGAGATGTACAGGATCCATTTGCCCCAAGGGGACAACGGGGTGTCAGGGGAGTGAGGGGTGGAGGTAGGGGCCAGAGGGGCTTACACGATATCCCATACCTTTAATGCCTTTGGCCTTCTATTCTGACTTCTCTGATGAGAATATTGCTGGCCCTGCTTTCCCTGGTAGGTATTTGCCAGGCCCAATGCTTTAACCTTAAGCTGATACTTTGCTTTAGATGTCAATCTCGTTACCAGCAGCCTTTTGACCCAACTACAGTGCTCTATATTTTAGTAGAGGATTTTCACCCATGTGCATGGAAAAGATGTTCATGGTACATTGTAAAAAAATAAAAAATAAAAATAAAAAGTTTGCAGAACCGCATATACAGTATCAGCCCGTTTTTATAAAAATGTAAATGTTTGCATAATGCATTTATGCACAAAGAAAACTCTGAAAGCATGTACACTAAAAAGTAGCCAATGGTTATTCCTGAATGGTAGCCAAAAATGAGTTCAATCATCTGCTGGGTAGGTACCTCCATGCCATTCTGCTGTTGTTGTGCCCATCCTCATGTCTTCCCTAGGTGTAACTAGGTGAGTAGGCACTGCTACCCCTTCTCCTGTGTCCTTTATCATCCTATGGCGGAGCCATAGGATGTGATTCTTTTTCTTTTCTTTGCTGTCATCTCCACCTTTTCTTAAAGGATATGTCCTTTTGTCATAATAATAATTTGAAAAACTAAATGAGAAAACAATACATAAGCAATTGAACTGTTCAGTGAGCCTATGAGGGTAATAAAGACACTTAAAATTTCTGTTGCCAGAACATAAAATGATAAGTAAAATTTATATTACCTCTGAGACTAATAGTTAAAGTTATCAACCCGGCAGTTATAACAAATCCATTGCTGTACGGGTCAGTTTTGCCATCTGTGAAATGGGAATAATACTTATCTCACAGGACTGCACAGTGGATCAGATGAGGTATTGAACATGTGAGCTGTCCTTACAGTAGCAGGACCCAGCACCCTGTCAGACACTTAAAAGAAGAGCTGAAGGTAGGTTTCACCTGTCCCCAGGAACAAGTCCAAGCAGCTGAGTAGAGGATGCCATCCTTCTCTGGATACTATCATATCTGCCGGGCACTTCTATTCTGCTATGCCCTGTATATGTACTGTCTGCTGACAGCCGCTGATATAATGGAGTACTCATGGTGACAAAGCCCTTCTGATTCCCTACAGTCCCCAAAGGGCCACAGTTCTAAGTGCAGGTGGTTCTACTCTAGGGCTTCCTGGAGCCCACTGTATTACACAGTTCTTAGCAAAGTAGCCATTAACATTTTTAGTTCATTTTATATTTGCTTACAGCTTCATTTCTCTTCTTAGGACTTGAGACATTTTGGGTCTACTTGGGACTGTGTTCTGAGTCTAACCTATTGACTAGATAATGAACTGTGTTTGAACCAAATACCCTACTCCAGTACCACAGGTGAATCCTATCTAAATTTTTGTACCTTTCTAAGTGTGAGTTTTCTCTAAAAAGCCTTGTTGGCTGGCCTACTATACAAAATCAAGGGACTTATCCATACATAATCACAGAGATAACCCTGTGTGAAACATCCCTTCCCATACTAAACCACTTGTGACTGAAAGAGGTACTACAGTGCTCTTAAAAATATTAAAAACTCTCAGGCATTTTTATTTAGCCCACCAGTATATTCCCTTATCAAAACAGACTTTTAAAAAATTCATCCTGATATCCCTTACACTGTACTTGACACATATATTTAACAATTACTTGATTATGACTGAGTCAGGAGCCCTGAGGTTTTGGCCCAGTGTATCCTTGGGCAAGTAATTTCACTTGTCGAAAATACAACTTGAAATTCAAAACTAAATAATACAGGAGAAGTGATAATTCTAAATTCAGCTCATACACCATTTTAACAATGTATAAAAATGATTTTTTTCAAAATATGTTAAACGACTCCCTGGGAAGCTTGTTTAGAATGTAGCATCCTGGTCCCTGGCACAAACCCAGAATTTCTAGGAAAACGGTTCTAGAACCTGCAATTTCCACAAACTGCCCAGGTAATTCTGATGTACACTAAAGTTTAACACTTTGCATGATCTCAATTACATTAAGTATAAACCATAAAAAAGTAGGAGGAAGTGTAAGGAAATGTTTATCTGAATTCAGTAGGCACAAAGCACATATGTACCAACATCTTTTAAAAAAACAAACTATGGGCCGGGCGCGGTGGCTCAAGCCTGTAATCCCAGCACTTTGGGAGGCCGAGGCGGGCGGATCACAAGGTCAGGAGATCGAGACCACGGTGAAA
>NW_012117177.1:808781-830435 GCF_000951035.1 Colobus angolensis palliatus
GCCAGGATGGTCTCGATCTCCTGACCTCGTGATCCACCCGTCTCGGCCTCCCAAAGTGCTGGGATTACAGGCTTGAGCCACCGTGCCCGGCCAGGAAGGTTTTCTTTAGGGTTGATGAAAATGTAAAACTGGATAGTGGTGATGGTTGCCCACCTCCATAAATATTCTAAAAACCATTGAATTGTGCACTTTACATGGGTGAATTATAAGGCATATGAATTATATCTCGATAAAGCTGTTAAAGAGAAATAATTATCTACAATAAAAATAAGAACAATGTGTTACATGGCTTGTAACATATGTAGAAGTAAAATGTACAATGTTGTGGTTAATATTGAGTGTCAACTTGATTGGATTGAAGGATGCAAAATATTGTTCCTGGGTGTGTCTGTCAGGGTATTGCCAAAGGAGATTAACACATGAGTCACTGAACTGGGAGATGCAGACCCACCCTCAATCTGGGTAGGCACCATCTAATCAGCTGCTAGCGTGACTCGGATAAAAGTAGGCAGAGGAACGTGGAAAGACTAGAATGGCTTAGTCTTCCGGCCTACATTTTTCTCCCTTGCTGGATGCTTCCTGCCCTCAAACATCAGACTCCAAGTTCTTCAGTTTTTGGACTCTTGAACCTTCGACCACAGACTAAAGGCTGCACTGTCGGCTTCCCTACTTTTGAGGTTTTGGGACTCAAGACTGGCTTCCTTGCTCTTCAACTTGCAGACGGCCTATTGTGGGACTTTGCCTGGTGATTGTGTGAGTCAATACTCGTTAATAAACTCCCCTTTATATATACCTCTATCCTATTAGTTCTGTCCCTCTAGAGAACCCTGACTAATACGTACAACAATAGAAAAAAAGATGGGAGGGGGAATGCACAGTTGTAGGATTCTTCCATCATCCACGAAATCATTTACAGTTGACCCTTGAACAACACAGGTTTGACCTGTGTTTTTTGATGTGGATTTTTCCAACCAAATTGAGATGGAAAATACTGTACTTGTGGGATGTGAAGCCTGCATATCGAGAGGGCTGACTTTTCACATAGGTGGGTTCTGCAGAGCCAACTCCGGGTCTTGAGTATACATAGATTTGTGTATCCTGGGGAGAGGGGGTCCTGGAACTAATCCCCTGATATACTGAGAGATAGCTGTAATATTATTTGAAGGTAGACTGTGATAACCTATGATACATATTACAAACACCAGAGCCACGGCTCAGAGATTTTGCCTGAGGGAAGGGAGGGAAGCAGGATGTAAAATGGAGAGTTCTAAATTTTTTCCCAAAGGAAAATAATCCATTTGCAACAGAATATGGAGAAGTCCAAGCTCAAGGAAGCTCTCAAAAACAGTGGAGGCTGTGGTGCATGGTATATTAAAAATATATAATACAGTAAATATTTTGCCAATGTCCCCAGTTCCTGGCACAGAGCTCCTAAAACCTTTGGGATTTCCTGAATGATAGGAGTGTCTTTTGTTATTCATAATGAGCCCCTTTTGACTATTCCTGAATTTATGCGAATGAGGTGACTTAGGGTAAGACCCCTAGATCGCTTCAGGATGGGGACTGGATACCAGAAAGACCAAATACATGATTAGAGGATGGGAACTTTCTGCCTTGCTCCTGACCTCCAGGGATTGGAGAGGGGATAAAAATTGAGTTCAATTACCAGTGGCCAATTATTACATAAATCATTCCTATTCGATAAAACCTCCATTAAAATCCCTAAATGATGGGGCTCAGGAGCTTCCTGGTTGGGAATACATTGATGTACTGGTCAGATGGAGCACCCAGAAAGGCCATGGAAGTTCTGTGCCAAATATACCCCATATCTTACCCTATGCATGTCTTCCATTAGGCTCTTCCTGAGTTGTATCCTCTATAATAAACTGGTAATAGTAAGCAAAGCACTTTTCTAAGTTCTGTGAGTCATTCCAGTAAATTACTGAACTCAAGGAGGGAGTCATGAGAACTGTGAATAAAAAATAGACTCTCAGGATCCCAAACTCACTATGGCAAAAGGGAAGTTAAGCTTGGCAACTGAGTCATCCAAAAACTGCCTTCTTTTGTTCCCAAATAGCTGTAATTTCACATGCTTACTTTATCTTATGTAAAATGTAGATTTACTGAGCATGAAACGAATGCATAATTGACTTTTCCTCTACTCCCTTCTTTTTACATGTAAAATGTAGATTCACTGAGTGCTAATCAGAGCCTCACAAGAATGTAACCACTTGCCTCATTGCCTACCCATCCTCCTTTTTTTTCTTCCCCTCTTGCTTGCTCTTTCTCCTTTAAATATTGAAGTTCCCAAAGCCCTCTTTGAGAAAACCACAGGTCACCAATGCTACTGCCACTTGTGTTTCATTTTCCTAGGTGTGTCCTCAACCTTGGCAAAATAAACCTCTAATCAATTGAGATCTGCCTCAGTCACTTTTTGGTTTACAGAACCCTCAAATTTGTAGTAGCCCAGGCTGAAGTGTGGGTAGGTTGGGCACCCCATTTGCAGCTGCCATCTGAAGTGGAGGGCAGTCTTATACTTCAGAGCCCTTAAACTGTAGGGTCTGCACTAACTCTGAGGAATTAATATCAGAATTAAATTGAATTGTAGGACACCCAGTTGGTGCCAGAGAATCAGAGAATTGATGTGTTAGAAAACACCACACATTTGATGTCAGTAATGGTGCCAGAAAACACTACACATGGTGAAAGGCAATTGAGAGGACATTGGTAGATTCACTGGAGATGCAGACTAAGCTGTAGGCCCACTAGTTTGCTGGAGACAACCTGGGACAGAGAAAGCTGGGAGGAGACCTATTGAGATTAGAACAAATATGTCTGTGGAATCATTTATGCCCCCAGGGCATTGTTGAAAACAATAGGGCAATCAGCAGGCAATTAGTGGAGCTAAATAGCTGGGTATGGTCAGGGAAAGAAACAGTCAAGGAAAGCCCTGCCAAAGGTGACTGTGGGCATAACCAAGGTTGAGTCTTCTGGTGAGCAACATAAGAGGCTTCACATTGTGTGAGCACAGACTTTACTAAAATAATCTAGCTAATCACTAAACAAATAAATATGCAAATATCAGTAAAAAGCTCCAGATGGGGAAGAGGGAAATAGTACCCAGAGGTACTACAATATATTATCCAAAATGCTTAGTTTCCAACAAAAATTTATGAGATTTGCAGGGAAACAGGAAAGTATAACCCATATACCAGAAAAAGGCAGACACTAGGAGGTCCTTGTGAGAGTGGCCATATGTCAGTTTGAACAAAGACTTCAAAGTAGCTATTATTAATATGTTCACAGAACTACAAGAAACCATGATTAAAGAAGTAAAGAAAGATATGATGATGTTGCATCAAATATAAAATATCAATAAAAACATATAAATTATTTTTAAAACAAATCGAAATTCTGGGATTCAAAAGTACAATAAAATGAAAAATTCAGTATTACATTTGAACTGCCAAAAGAATCAGTAAACTTGAAGGTAAATTGATAGAGATTATGCAATCTGAATAACCAAGAGAAGACTAAATACAAATGTACAGTGCCTCAGAGAAATGTGGAACACCATTAAATATTACATTAGCAAAGGAATTAATCCCAAAAAGAAATCCATAGGAACCAACTGAAGAGATCTAAACATGATATCTAAGAAGGTCAAAAGCTATTAACATATACTCGTTCTCCTCTCTTCTCTCAGCTTCTTTAAAATACATGTTTATATAAAGCAATAATCATAATAATGTATTGTTGAGTTTGTCAGTAGTATAGTTGTAACATACATAACAATAATATGACAAAAATGGAGAAGGAAATAGAATGATATAGAAATAACATTTCTATATCTCACTGGAATTAAGTTAGTATAAATCTGAAGCTGATTCTGATAAGCTAATATATATATGGTAAGTCTAGAGCAACCACTAAGGAAATAACTAAAAAGTATAGTTTAAAAATCATTTTAAAAATTAAAATGCTATATTAGAGAATATTCAGTTAATGCAAAAGAAAGTGGTAAAGGAAGATTTGAGGAAGACAGGAGACCTACAGAAAACAAAAAGTAAAATGGCAGGTATAAATCCAACTAAATCAATAATAACATTAAGTCTGAATGGGTTAAACTATCCAATAAAAGGCAGTTGTTAAAATGGAAATTAAAAAACCAAGATCAAACCATTTGCTGTCTATAGCAGACAAACTTCAGATTCAAAGATACAAATGGACTGAAAGTAAAAGGATGAAAAAAGATACATCATTTTGTTTGATATTACTATAGCCAGCTTTCTGGAGTGGCCACAGTAATATTAGACAAAACAGACTTCAAGAAAAAAAAAGTGTTAGTAGAGATAAAGAAGGACATTGCATAATAATAAAAGGGTTAATCCATCAGGCAGATGTAACAATTATAAACATATATGTACCTAACAAAAGAGCACCAGAGGGCTGGGTGCAGTGACTCACACCTGTAATTCCAGCACTTTGGGAGGCTGAGGTGGGTGGATCACCTGAGGTCAGGAGTTTGAGACCAGCCTGGCCAACATGGTGAAACTCTATCTCTACTAAAAATATAAAAATTAGCCAAGTGTGGTGGCACACATCTGTAATTCCTGCTACTTGGGAGGCTGAGGCAGGAAAATCCCTTGAACCTGGGAAGTAAAGGTTGCAGTGAGCCGAGATCGTGCTTTTACACTCCAGCCTGGGCAATAAGAACGAAACTCTGTCTAAAGAAAAAAAAAAACAGTTACCTGAAGCAACTTACAGAAATTAAGAGATAAATAAACCACTCAACAATAATAGTTGGGATAGTTGGGGACTTTCAGCTTTTAATAATGGATAGAAGAACTAGGCAGAAGATCAACAAGGAAATAGAAGACTTGAACAACACTATAAACCAACTAGATCAAACAGACATATATGGAATATTCCACCCAACAAAAGAATATACGTTCTTCTCAAATGCACATGGAACATACTGCAGAATAGACCATATGCTAGGCAATAAAACAAACCACAATAAATTTGAAAGATTAGAGATAATTCTAAGTATTTCCCATAGCATAGAATGAAAGTAGAAAACAATAACAGAAATAAATTTGGGAAACTCACAAATACGTGGAAATTAAACAACACACTCCCAAATCACCAACAGATCAAAGATAAAGAGGAAAATTAGAAAATATGTTAAGACTAATGAAAATGAAGATACAAAATACCAAACCTTACAACATGCGTCTAAACCAATGCTTAGAAAGACATTTATAGTTGTAAATGCCTACAGTAAAAAAGAAGGCTGGACACAGTGACATGTGTCAGTAGTCCCAGCTACTTGGGAGGCTGAGGTGAGAGGATAACTTGAGCCCAGGAGTTTGAGACCAGCCTGGGTAACATAACAAGACTCTATCTTCAAGAAGAAAAAGGAAGAAAGATCTCATATCAATAACCTAACCTTCCACCTTCAGACACTGAAAAAGAAGGGCAAACTAAACCTAAAGCAAGCAGAAGGAAGGGAATAATAAAAACTAGAGTGGAAATTAATAAAATAAAGAATAGAAAAATAATAGGAAAAGTCAATAAAAACAAAAGCTGGTTCTCCGTAAGGATCAACAAAATGAACAAACATTTAAGTTGATTAGCCTGGAAAAAAAAAAGAGAAGACTCACACAACTAGAGTCAAAAACGAAAGAGGGTACATTACTATTGACTTTACAGAAATAAGAGGATTATGGAGGAACACTATGAATAACTGTATGCCAATAAATTACATAATTTAGATTAAATAAATGGATTCCTAGAAAGACACACGCTACCAAAACTGACTCCCGGATAAATAGAAAATCTGAATAGACCTATAACAAATAAAGAGAATGAACTACCAATGAAGAAACATCCAGGCCAAGATGGCTTCATTGGTGAATTCTACCAAACATGTAAAGAAAAATTAATATTCACGTTTCACAAACTTTTATAAAAAATAGAAGAGGAGAGGACATTTCTCCACTCATTCTATAAGGCCAGTGTTACTCTGTTACCAAAACTATACAAAGACACCACATGAAAACTACAAGCCAATATCTCTTATGCTGTAGATTTTTTGAGGATGCAAAAATCCTCAAAAAATATTTCAAACAAATCCAGCATCATATAGAAAGAATTATACAATATGACCAAGTGAGGTTTATCCCAGGAATGCAAAGTTGATTTAACATTCAAAAATCAATCAATGTAAAACACCGTATGAATAGAATAAAGCACAAAAACCACATGATGATCTCAAAAGATGCAGAAAAAAAATGTTCAACAAAATTCAACACCATTTCATGATAAAAACACACAACAAATGAGGAATACAAGCAAAATTCCTTAACCTGACAAAGGGTATATATGAAAAAGACACAGTTAACAACATACTTAATGATGAAAGACTGGATGCTTTCCCCTTAAGATCAGGAACAAGACAAGAATGTCTGTTCTCTCCACTTCTATTCAACATTGCACTAGAGGTTCCAGCCACGGAGGTTAGACCAAAAAAAAAGAAAGAAAAGACATCCAGATTGGAAAGGAAGAAGTAAAACAACCTCTGTCTTAGTCCATTCAGGCTGCTATAACAAAATACTATAAACTGGGTAGCTTATAAACAACAGAACTTTATTTCTCACAGCTGTGGAAGCTGGAAGTTCAAGATCATGGTGCCAGCAGGTTTGGTGCCTGATTAGGGCTGAATCTCTGGTTCATAGATAGCACCTTCTAGCTGTGTACTCACATGGTAGAAGGGGCAAATAAGTTCCCTCAGGCCTCCTTATAAGAGCACTAATCCCTTATAATGTTCTGCCCTCACAGAGCACTTCATCAGACTTGTAATCTACCAGAAATGAACAATCCAAATAATAACAAGTATTGGTGAGGATGAGGAGAAATGTAAACCCTCACATGCTGCTGGTGGAAATGTAAAATGACAGTTCCTCAAAATGTTAAACATGGAGTAACCATACGACCCAGCAATTCCAGACCTAGTTACATACCCAAGAGAAAAAAACCCCACAAATATATGTCCACACAAAAACTTACATGAATGTTTATAGCAGCATTATTCATAATCGCCAAAAGGTGAAAAGAATCTAAATGTATATCAACTGATAAATGCATAAACAAAATGTGGTATATTTAGATGATGGAAAACTATTTGGTCATTAAAAATGAAGTTCTGATATATGCTACAATATGGATGGGCCTTGAAAACATTATGCTAAGTGAAAGAAGCTAATCACAAAAGACCATATATTGCATGATTCCATTTATATGAAATACAGAGAATATGCAATTCCATAGAGACAAGGAGTAGATTAATGGTTGGCTAGGGTTGGGGAGGATGGAGGGTGGAGAGTCTTAACCAAAGGGTATAAACTTTCTTTATGAGGTGATGAAAATGTTCTAAAATTGATTGTAGTGACGGTTACACATATCTCTTAATATACTAAAAGCCACTGAACTGTACACTTTCAATGGGTGAACTCTATGTCATGTGAACAACAACTAAATAAAGCTGTTTTTTAAAAAAAAAATAATGAAAAGGGGTCATTATTACAGATTCTCTAAGCATTTAAAGGACAGCATGGTAGTATTACAAATAACTTTATGCCAATAAATGCAATAATGTAGACAAAATGGCCAAATTTCTTGAAAGATACAAATTACCAAGCTCACTCAAAAAATAAATAGAAAACCTGAACAGAAGACTGGTGCTTAACCACCTGGTCTCTGGAAGAAATTAAAAACCCTGAATCATAGAGTATCTGACTTCTAAAGTGTAAACTATGGCCAATTTTTATCAATCAATGTATCATCACTGAATGTAGATTTGATAAGAGATAGTGACAATCAGCTCTCAATAGCTGGTACAGGCCAGTTCCAGTATACCACTGTCTATATCTATAAAATAAAATTAATGTTATTAAAAACTTTCCTAGAAAACTCCAGGCCCAGATGTCTTCACTAGTGAATTCTATCAAACATTTAAGGCCGAAATAACACAAATGTTAAATAAACTCTCAGAAAATAAAGGAAAAGGCCTCCTCTCTATATAATGAGGCCAGAATTACCCTGATGCCAATACAAAAACATTACAAGAAAACTATAGACATTACGTTTACAGATGCAAAAAATTGTTAACAAAATTTTGGGAATTTGAATCCAGCAGTAAATAAAAAGTATATATATATATATTTTTCATGACCAAGTGAGGTTTATTACAAAAATGCAAAGTTGGTCAAGTACTTGGAAGTCAATTTAATTAAACATATTAACATAATAAGGAGAAAAATATGACCACCTCAATAGATACAGAAATAGCATTTGAAAAAAGTCAGTAAAATCTCTCAGGAAACAATTAGAAAGGAAATTCCTTAACCTGAAATAGGGTATCTATTAAAAAAAAATCACAGCTGACATCACACTTAATAGTGGAAGAATGATTTCCTCTTATGATAGGGGATCATGCAAGGATGTCAGTTCTCACCACTGTTATTCAACTATGTACTGGAAATCCTAGTTAGTGCAATAAGGCAAGGAGAAAAGGTATGTAGAGGCCGGGCACGGTGGCTCACACCTGTAATACCAGCACTTTGGGAGGACAGCACCGAAGGATCACCTGAGGTCAGGAGTTCGAGACCAGCCTGGTCAACATGGTGAAACCCCATCTCTACTAAAAATACAAAAAATAGTTAGGTGTGGTGGTGCATGCCTGTAATCCCAGCTACTTGGGAGGCTGAGGCAGGAGAATCACTTGAGCCCAGGAGGCAGAGGTTGCAGTGAGCTGAGATCGTGCCATTGCACTCCAGCCTGGGCAACAAGAGCAAAACTCTATCCCAAAAAAAAAAAAAAAAAAGCAGAAAAAGAAAAGAAACGTAGATAGGAAAGGAAGAAGTAAAAATGTCTTTATTCACAGAAAAAATCATGATCATGTACATAGAATGCCTGAAGAATCTACAAAAAGTTATTGGAATTACTAAGTGAATTTAGCATGATCTAAAGATAAAAGATCAATATATAAAAATCAAGTATATATTTTATATACTAGAAATAAACAATTAGAAGACAAAAAATTTAAAGTACCACTTGCAAAGGCATCAAAAAGCATGAAATAATTAGAAATAAAGTTTATTAAATATGTGATGACTTTTATATTGAAAGTTATAATACATCACTGACAGTAATTATGGAAGACCTAAATAAATGAAGTATAATATCATGTTCACATATCAGAAGACTCAGTATTGTGAAAGTGGCAATTCTCCCCAGATTGATCCATTTATTCAGTGTAATTCCAGTTAAGATCACAGCCAAGAAAAGCCTAAGACAGCATACCAACTAAAAGTAATATAGTATTCTAGATGGCATCCTGGAACAGAAAAAAAGGATATCAGGTAAAAATGAAGAAAATGGGAATAAAGTATGGGCTTTAGTTAATGATAATGTCCCAATATTGGTTTGTTAATTATAACAAATGCACCATAATAATGTAAGATGTTAAAAATAGAGGAAACAGGGTTTGGAACATATAGACACTGTATTATTTTCTAGATTTTTTGGTAAATCTAAAACTATTCTAAAAAAAGAATTATATTTAAAAAATAAAAAAAACATGACGTTAAAAAAAAAGCTTTATATTTTATTACCTCCAATGGTACTTTTTTTTCTTGCTTTTTGAATAAAGGCCTTGCATTGTCATTTTACACTGGGCCCTGCAAATTATGGAGCCAGCCCGCCTCTGTCCCAACCTCCTACTCAGACCTCAGGCTGAGGTTGTTCTGGGTGCTTGTAAAAGTCCCTGAAAGACCAAGGCTAAGCTGTGGCTCTGCTGCAGCCCAGCAGGAAATGCCAAAATAGAATGAGTTCTGTGCTCTGAGCTTGTCTGGATTCCGGGAAATGCAGCAGCAGCCACAGTCTGCAGGTGGTCCCCACTCAGGCCAAATGGTGTTCCTAAGCAAAGGCCCTCCCACCTCAGTATGGTGGGCAGGATGGAATCATAGCTTCCTAGAGCTGGAAGGGACCTCATTCATGCTTCTACCACAGCCCTCGCCCCCACCAGTTAGGGAGAAAAAATGATACAAATAGAGGCAAGGAGAGGGGTAGGAGGCTGCCACACCTCCAGAGCCTCCAGGGAGTGAATGACAGCATAAGTCTTGCCCAGACCCAAGCCTGGTACTGTCTCCCTGCAGCCCAGGTCTGGACCCACCTTCCCTGTCCCTGTGCATTTCCAACAGCCTGAGTTTCTACTTGGCGTTTCCTCAGAGCCCCTTCCTTGTTTCTCTGAGCATATACAGGATGTGTGTGTGTGTGTGTGTGTGTGTGTGTGTCTTTAGGCCCCAATTAGGATGAGGCCGCAAGCAGAAACAGAAAACAGGAGGTTTCTGTCATTGCTTTTCCTACTTGGGTATTTCCCCTGGGGCAGGGGTAGAGGAGGAGCCCATGAGAGCCACAGGCTGGACAGGGCTTGCTGCAGTCAACAGCTGCAAGTCTGAGAGCAGGTACTGCCATTAGTGCCATTAGGAAAGAATGCAGAGGCAGCAGCCACAGAGGGAGCCTCTGGGCTGGAGAGGGCAGAACTCCTCAAGTCCAGGCAGACAGGCCCTGCAAAGTGAAACCAAGGGGACTCACAAAGAAGAAGGGCTCTGTTCCTGCCACAGAAGTGCAGCCTCCCCAGCAACAGGAATCCCTGGAGGAGAAACCCACCCTGGGCTTTCTCAGATCCCCCAGAGAAAGGCCACACCACTTGGAGACTATTGTCATGGCAGCAGCTGCCCAGTGCTGTGTGTAAATGTGGGTGTAGCCCACTGCCCAGGAGCAGTTTTCATAGTGGTTAAAGGTACAATCTCTCATGCCACACTGCCTATGTTTTGTTTTTTTGTTTTGTTTTGTTTTCAGATGGAATCTATTATCAGCCAGGCTGGAGTACAGTGGCACAATCACAGCTCACTGAAGCCTTGAGTTCCCAGGCCTCTAACCTCAGCCTCCCAAGGAACTGGGACCACCTGGGACCACAGGGGTGCACCACCATGCCTGGCTAATTTTTTTATTGTTTCTAGAGACAGGGTCTCACTATGTTACCCAGGCTGGTCTTGAATTCCTGGGCTGAAGCTATTCTCCCACATTGGCCTCCCAAAGTGTTGGGATTATAGGTGTGAGCCATTGCACCTAGCCTTAGGTTTTAAATCCCATCTCAGCTACTTACTATCATCTGTGTTTCCATGGGAACAATTTGTCACCTCCCAGAGCTCAGTTATCACACTTTCGAAATGGGTTTCAAAACACTTAAACCCTCATTAGTAATAATGGACCGAGCAATACACTCTCGTAGGACCTAAATCAAGGGTATCAAATCAAATCCATCAGAAGGACAGCCCCACCCCAACCCTATACAAACAAGTAGCAGACCACATTTCTTTATAACAAATGATTGTCATTTGGTGGCAGAACCACCTTTACCTCATTCCCTCTTGAGAGTCCTTTCTCTTAAGGGAACCCCAGATCAGCTACTGCTGGGCAGACTTACAGCCCACATGGAGACTCAGTCTTCATTCCTCCTTTCCTGCTTCTATTTCCTCACACCTCCTTATCTGCCCTCCACAGTTACTAAGTTCTCATCAAAGTTTAATTTATACCGGTTCAGGAGCTTTCAAGGACTATAGTGTCTTCTATTAGCAGCACTAGAAAGCAAGCAATCTGAGAAGCCACATGAGAGATGAGAGGAAGGGAACTAGCTCGGCAGGGCATACTCCTGGCTTCCACATGCAATAAGGAAAAGAAATTTTTTTCACTTGGAGTCAGAACTCTCTGCTGAGATACCTATAGATCTTTCCTGAGTTTGCTGACCTTATCATCCTATTTAGTACTAGTGGCATGTTTTAAATTAATGATTTGCAGCTAATATACAGAATGATAGAATCTGGATTCAAAGATTAAGGGAGTGAATCTAACGAGACAAAATTTAACCCAGAAAAAATCAGAAGCTTCTATACTTCAGTTAAAACTAAAAAGATTTACAGAAGTGGATTAACAGCTTGAAGTATGAAATAAGGGAGGGGTCTAGTTGACTGCAACTTAAACTGGATTCAATTGTGTGATATGGCATTCACAAAATCTACTATAATTTTAGGATGCATCTATAGATGTATAGCACCTATTCTAAAATGAAGGAGGTGATAAGATCACTCCATTCTGCACTAGGCAGAATATTCAGTGTTTTCAGAGACATTTACACATTCAGGAACGTGTAGAATAATGCATGACTTTGAAAAAATATGACACATCAGAAATGGCTGAAATAACTGGGGAGGTTAAACTCCCCAAAAAAAGTCTTGGTGAGAACATAATTCTTTAAGGATTATGTCAGATATCTTATTGAAAATACTTAGTGCAATGCCTGGCATAAAGTGCACAATTAATCTTAATATTAAAAGGATGTTAATTAGTAGTATTGTTAGCACTATGTCATACTATTATTATTACTATTATTATAGTTAATGCTTATAGAGTGCTTTCTATGTGCTAGGCTCTATTCCAGGTCCTTTACATAGGTTGACTCATTGACTCAGTTATTCCTCTTACCAATTCTATGAGATAGGTACTATTATTGTCTCCAATGTTGTATATGAGGAAGCTGAGTCACAGAAAGATTGAGTAGATTGCCTAGTGTGTCTCACAGAATGGAAGGGGAAAGAACCAGAATAGAAGCTGTGGCAATTTTAAGCCGTCAACGATGAAAGGTACTTTTATTATTTTATACCTGTTCTGTACCACTCCAAAGGGCAGAGCCAGGACCAATGTGTGTAAACTACTGGGAGGCAGATTTTAACTCAACAGAAGCCAAAGTCAATTAATTAATTAATTTTAAAATTCTGAATGATTAGAACTTTCTGAGATTTCAATGAGATATCTTATAAGGTAGTGAGTTCTCCATCACAGGATGTAAGAAGAATGAGGATAGAAATGAATGAAATGGGACTTCTCTAGGAAAGAAACTATACAAATGAGAAACCAACCCTTGATGAAAAAATAAGAAGGCATAGTGAAACTTGGTTTTAAAGACACATGCCACAGAGAAATTGGAAAGTAAAACAGTTATAAAGAAGATATGAAGGTAAACTAATATTTGTCTAACTGCCATCTCAACACAAAATTAATTAGATGTTGGAGAAAAGCAACAGTTCTTAAAAGCGGAAATTTCACATGAATTTCTGTTCAGAAACTTACTAAATAGCCTGGCTTTAAAACATAATCCCAGGATCCTCACAGATCAGATGGCCATCTACCCTGGAAGTGTAAAACACAGAGGGAAGGGAAGTAGTATGCTCTGTGGAGGAAAGAGCATCTGCATAAAAAAGTAGCATCCAGGCTGATGTGAGTAGGTGAGAGGCAGGCATAAGGTTAAAGATCATAAAATACCATTAGATAAAAAAAATACATATTGCAATGACAATTGAAAATGCTAGCATGATTGTAGTCCTGCTACTCAGTATGTGGTCAACAGAATTACTGCATAGATTAATACGGAATGCCCTCCCTGCTGCATCTATCTTTTGGGGTCCAGCAGTCCCAGAACTCAAATATTTGTCGATTTAATGAATTAATATAAACTTCCTCAACCAGAAGCACCAAGAGGTGGCTGGTTAAGGATTGAGAGTCCCAGTAAAATCTATTTATTCTATCATGAATTACTGAATAATTTATATATATATATGTACACATGTAAATATAAATTATTTAATATATAATATATTCAGTGTGTATACATGCATATATATGTGTGTATACACACACGGACAAATGTGTATTTGATTTACGAAAATTAAAGTATTCAGTCTTTTTAGATCTACAAACTTTACAAACTTAAGTCTTTCTAGAGGTCTAGAACTGAATGATTACCAATTTAGGTCTGGGGGCTCAAAAAAACAAAATGTTATGTCAAGAAAAAGTGGAAGATTGTCTCCCATGAAAGTGACAAGAGATGAAAACATGCTGAATGAGCCTAAATGGACATGATGGAGATATGGATGTGGATTAAAACTGAGAGTGTTGGGATATAAGGATATAATACTGATTTATGAAGGTGAATAGTCAAATGTCAGTGCAGGATCTGAACTGCAGGGGAAATAAGGGGCCTTGGTGGCTAAGGAAGGGAGGAGGGGAGAAAGAGGTGGTACCAGGGGAAGTAGCACAGAGGAAGAGGCAATACTACCCGAGACTAGATGCGGACCGTCTCTGGCAACCAGGAAAAGGCAAAGACAAAGAGAGGTGAGTGACAATGCCTGGTGTGTCTGGGTCAGGGAACACTAGCAGGCACTAGCAGGTGGCTGCGGCAAGGCCGCAGGTCAAAGCGGTAACTGGGGATCTGAGTTCGGCAGTGACGCGCGCCCCTCACGTGACCAGGAGCCTATGTCTGCCCAAGTCCCTCTCGTCCCGGTCTTTTTTTGCCTGTCCACCATCTCCCTATTACCCTTTGGTCGAGAGGGAAAGCAGAAGGAAGTAAGTTCCCTCTACCCTCTTAAATCGGTGTGAGTGTCGGCGCTGCCTAGTAACCCGGGGAATGGGGTTGACAGAATCGGGATGGCGGAGTCCAGGCCTTTCCCTACGCTCCAGCCCCGCCTCCCGCGCCCATATTTCTGTGCAAAATATGGTGGTCTTGGGGGCGGGGTGGGGAGGCGAGTGCTTCCCCCGTCCCCCGGGAGGGAGGTACAGACACTTGGAAATAGTTTCTAAGAATGCTTCCCTTCCACTTCCCATCTGAAAAGAAATGGCAAGCTTTCCGGGGTGGGGAGGTGGGGGCACAGAGGACGAAGCTTGATGCAGGGTCTGAGACTAGAGGAGAACCCGAGGGGTGGGGGGCGCGCAGGCAGTGACTGGTGCCCAGAAAGTGGGGGGTGGGGGGGCGTCAGTCAGTCCGTCCCTCCTCCCCACTCCCCGCCCCCTACCCTGTCTTGCGTCTGTGTGCAGGTCTGCTGGTCACAGCGGGGCACCTCGAGGAGAGGACGACTAGAAGCACACGGCCCGGAAAGGTCCAGGTCAGGGAAGGGGTACGCAGTGGACCGGGACTGGGGCGCGAGGGTGGACGCCGAAAGGCATGGAGTCTGCAGGCCTCACTGTCCCGCCCCTGTCACTGCGGGCGAGGCCTGTAGCAAAGCCTGCTGGGAAAACGGTGGGCTTTCGGGAAGGAGGGGGCGACCGGGAAGCGACGGAGTCGGGAGAGCCGGAGAACCTCTGGGAAAGCGCAAGGTTGAGGGCCTGGGCCCCCAGTCAGGAAAAGGCAGGTATTGGAACCCACGGTCTGGGTGTTAGTCCAGCCACTTAGTATTCTGACTCTATTCTGCCTTTCTTGTCTCCTAAGAATAACTGTGCTTGAAGAAGAAAATTCCCAACATGGACAAACCACGCAAAGAAAATGAAGAAGAGCCGCAGAGCGCGCCCAAGACCGATGAGGAGAGGCCTCCGGTGGAGCACTCTCCCGAAAAGCAGTCCCCGGAGGAGCAGTCTTCGGAGGAGCAGTCCTCGGAGGAGGAGTTCTTTCCTGAGGACCTCCTGCCTGAGCTCCTGCCTGAGATACTTCTCTCGGAGGAGCGCCCTCCGCAGGAGGGCCTTTCCAGGAAGGACCTGTTTGAGGGGCGCACTCCCATGGAGCAGCCTCCTTGTGGAGTAGGAAAACATAAGCTTGAAGAAGGAAGCTTTAAAGAAAGGTTGGCTCGTTCTCGCCCGCAATTTAGAGGGGACATACATGGCAGAAATTTAAGCAATGAGGAGATGATACAGGCAGCAGATGAGCTAGAAGAGATGAAAAGAGTAAGAAACAAACTGATGATAATGCATTGGAAGGCAAAACGGAGCCGTCCTTATCCTATTTAATGTGTTCGCCCTTTAATTCTGTTTTGCCTGCTAATAGTATTGCCATTGCCACCTGGACTTTCTGTGCGTTTTCTTAATGCCTTTTCCCATATTCTGAATTTTAACTTTTTGTGAGAATTTATTTTAGATGTTTAGCTTGTAACTCGCTTAAAGTTGGGGTTTCCCCCTAAAATTTACAAGTTTCCCTCTTTCAATCATAAGTCCTATACATTTGCATGAAAGATGTACATTATATATTGTGAAACGAAAAACAATTTTCAAATGGTATATATTGTATCCCATTTTTGTAAAAAATGTATATTTATATATTAATATGCAAAGAAAAAACTAAAAGTATATACTTCAAAGGCATAACAGTGGTTGTGTGGTAAGATAATAGGTGATTTTTTAAAATTTTGCTTTATCTGAATTTCTCATTTTTTCAAGACAAACATTTTACTTGTGTTGCAAAAATATATAATGAAAAAATCACCCAATTTTGAAAAAAACTGTCAATCAGCTTATAAAGACAATGTGGCACTTAATAAATACTTGTCAGAACTTAAAAAAAGTGAATCCTATGTTTTTTTCTGAATCTCTTAGGCACAAATATAAGCCAGATACTGATTATATTTAATAGTCCTTTTGTTCTCATTTAAATAGGAATAATACTTGCTTTACAGTGCTGCTGTGGGACCAGATGAGAAAAAGATTGTGTGAGCTCTGTTTGGGGTCTTTATTCCACCTGCACAGGCAGGACCCCGACCCCTATAGATTCCCTGCAGACATAGGCAGGGTACCCAAAGGAGATCTCACTTTTGCTCACAAACAATTCCGGTGAGATTCCAAGTGAGTGCCACATTCTATTCATGTCCTGCTATACTCTCAGATTCTTACAGTATCTGCTAGGCACCGCTGCTCCTTCTCCTGGGTCCTGATCCTTCCACTGGCTCTCATCCCTGCTGACATGCTGGAGTGCTTAAGGTACAAAGCCTCACTGATTGCTCTGGAGTCCCTGTTGGGCCCAAGCTGAATTGTATCTCCTGCAGATATATGAATGCCCTTTTTCCAGCTTTGATATTGCACTTAGCTAGGAGGCTACCATCCCAATGCTGCTTAGACCTCAATGTCTTTAAAAAATGCTTAGTAAAATAGTTGTTCCATTTTTTTTTCCCCCATTTAGAACCTTCCTTTTCTCCATTGGACTCAAACATGAGTCCACCTTTTCTCCACCTAACTCAAACATGATTCCACTAGGTCCTGGGCTAGGAGACAAAATTAATGAGCCAGACACCATGCTATGTACTCAGAATTGGAACTTCCCTCCCAAATATCCAAGGATAACTATCATTTTAATTGTTTAACTGGCCTTAGGGTGAGTTCCCTCTCAGGGGCTTCTGGCAAGCTTGCCTTGCCAATTCAGCTGACTTGCTCAAGTTGTATAAATTGAAGATGAAGATAATGCTTAGGCTCAAACTAGGACATTCCCCTTCTACACTGCTCCATATCAGCAAGACACATGCAAAACTACTTTCTACAACATTAAAGTACTATATATGTATATGTACATAAACATATATATTAGATATGATTTCTCTATTAAGCTACCTTTATAAATCCTAAGATTTTGTTTTATTGATCCTGTTAGTGCTAGAAATACAGAGAGTGGTTAATAATGATTAAAAATTATGACCCAGTCATGATCTCTGAGATTCTCTTTGATTGACTATATAAGCTTTACTGTGTTGACTTCTCTAGAGCTATGATTTGCAATTCCAAAAGGAACATGGTGAAGGAGGGATTGTTAACTGAAATTCAACATTAAAATTATTTAAATATTTTATATATCAGTGTTTCTCTTATAAAAAATGCAGAAACCTATTTTCTATGCCAGACCCAGTAAATCTGCTTTTTTATAAATTAGCACACTAAAAGTTGGATAGTCACTGGCATATATGGTATACTTCTGATTTTATTGATAATAAACTATGATGTAAATGGAAGAAAGTATAAATAATTGTGTCAGAATTAAAAGGGTGAAAGACTCATCCAAGCATTTTTTTTTTTTTTTTGAGACGGAGTCTCGCTCTGTCGGCCAGGCTGGAGAGCAGTGGCGGATCTCAGCTCACTGCAAGCTCCGCCTCCGGGGTTGATACCATTCTCCTGCCTCAGCCTCCCGAGTAGCTGGGACTACAGGCACCCACCACCTCGCCCGGCTAGTTTTTTGTATTTTTTAGTAGAGACGGGGTTTCACCGCGTTAGCCAAGATGGTCTCGATCTCCTGACCTCGTGATCCGCCTGTCTCGGCCTCCCAAAGTGCTGGGATTACAGGCTTGAGCCACCGTGCCTGGCCTGCAAGCATATTTTTAAGTAAGCAACTAACGATAGTCTTACCAATTTTATAACATAAAATTTAGATTTCTTACAGCAAAGCAAGACCTTACACAAAATTAAAACCTAAGAGACAACTTAATAGAAATGTATTTTCTATGACTAATGTTATATAATGCCTTACATTCCATACTTTCAATATGAGTAAAATGCATCAGAAGTAAATTCAAAGTTCTCCTTTAGTAATAATCTCAAAAAAATGGTTGAGCCAGCCCTGTACCCTTGGCTTTCTTTTGTTTTTATATTTTTACCATACAGTGTCATTGGGGGAGTTCTTCATGTCCCCAGAACACTCTTCAAGGCCAATGGCAGCCTGATGGGTGCTGGTCAAACTGGAATTCTGGCTGGAGTGAGATCAGGTTCCAGGCTCACTGGAATTAGTTTTATAAGAGAGGATAAATCCATCCCCCTAACACTAAGAGTGGTGGTGCTTAGGCAGGAGGTGGAAGGGCTCACTCAGGCCACATTCCCCTCTGGGGTGGGTCTGACTTTTGTTTCTCTGCTCCAGCCTACAGCAGGCACAGGGCCCTCTTAGGCTAATGGTCAAGCTGCCCTGCACAGGCATACCTGGAGGAGGAGAACTGACTGCCCCATTGTAGGTCAGAGGACTTTGCCTCTCCCTCCCTTTCCCTTTCTCTTTTGGGGAACATTTTTCAGGGGAGGAGATAAAGCCCCAAAGCATCCTGGCAGGAAACATTCATTGGGATAGTCTTTGAGCAAATAGATGTCTGAACAGATCTGACCAGGTAACTTGGGGTTGAAGCAGAAGGGGCTGACCCTTCTCTCAGGGTCCAGTGAAGTAGCCCCAAGAAGACTGGGGCAAAAATGGGGTTAGACAGCACACAAAACCTCACCCATCCCTCTCCCACCCACCTTGCTCAGGCTCCCAGAAGGGCTTTGATGTGTCCTAGCCTGTTTGGTTGGTTCTGCAAAGACTTTAGCTCTGTGTCTGCCTGGTGCAGTGCATCTGATGTCTGAGTCAGTACAGACCCTGAAGTACTGGAGACCCCAGATAAAGGGAATTTGCAAAGACATGTGATCCTACAAGTCAGGAGAAAAGGGGTGTCACCTCCTATCTGAAAACCTCCATGCACTGCAGGCCCAGCTCATGACTTGGGAGCCAGGACAGTCAAGCTGTGAATTGGTGTGAAGATGCTTTTTAAGGCATTGGTGGTGGAGGGTCAGCAGCATCCAGAGCCCCTGGGCCTCTGCTATGATTTGAATGTGTTTCCCACAATTCATATGCTGGAAACTTAATCCTCAGTGAAACAGGGATGTGGGATATGGGGCTTAATGGGAGGTTTTTAGGTCATGAGGGCTGTACCCTCATGAATGGATTAATGCCATCATAAAAAGGACTTGCAGGAATGGGTTCTCTCCCATTCTTCTGCCACATGAAAACACAGAGTTCCTCTTTCTTGCCCTCTGCCTTCCTGCATGTAAGAATGCAATAGGAAGGCCCATCCCAGATGCCAGTGTCTTGATCTTGGACTTCCCAGCCTCCAAAACTGTAAGATAATAAGTTTCTATTCTTTATCAATTAGTAAGTAAGCTGCCGTCTCTACAAAAAGCAGAAAAAAAAATAGCTGGGCATGGTGGTGTGTGCCTATAGTCCCAGTCACTTGGGAGGCTAAAGTGGGAGGATTGCTTGAGCCCAGGAAGTCGAGGCTGCAGTGAACCATGATGGTGCCACTGCACTCCAGCCTGAGCAATAGAGACCCTGTCTCAAAAAAAAAAAAAAAAGAAAAGAAAAGAAAAAAAGAAAACAATCCAGTCTCAGGTATTCTGTTATAACAGCAGAAAATGGACTAAGACAGCCTCTCGCCACCTTCCTGCCCACACAGAGGGCTGGTATCTCTATCACATGTCCAAGCAGCAACTTGCCTGGCCAACTCCAGAGCAGAAAGCATTGAGGGTCCAGGATCATGGAGAGAGAGTCCTCTATTAACCAGGGTCCCCCTGCTCTTAGGAAACAATGCATATGACTGGGAACTCCCCAGAGTGGTGAAGCAACATAGAAAGGATCAGGCTCAGGGTCCCTAGAAAAGGACCAGAGACAACTCCTTCCCCCGTTGGGAAATACTAATCTAAACAAATAATTATTTTACAAATGAGGGATAGTATTTTACAGATAAATAGGAGGCAGATCCTGTCTTCTAGCTCAGATTTGTTTGCATCAAATTCTGTGTTCTTCCCACTCCACCACACGACCACCAATTTAGATGGTAGCTTTTTAGGGCTGAGGGAATCATTGATTTAGACTTACTGAGTATGGTATTCTTGTTGGTTTGTGGATTTGGGTGAGTTTTCGCATTTTTATCTCACTCCAGGTAGAAATGTCTAGCAGGCACTTAGATTTGTGTTTGAAGTTTGGAAACGAGATTAGAATGGAAATATCAATTTTGGCTTATGATACTAGGAACATAGCAAGTGACCCAGGAGTATTTGTTGAATTAAATGAATGAATGAAGAATGCAACTCTATGCTCTTCTATCCTTTTCCATGAATATGTATTTTTCAAACAGAAGTGGGATTCTACTGAACACACTGGTTCATATCTTGTGTGTAAAAAAAATAAACTTTTTCTTTAAACTTTCTTTTTACCAAGACAATACCTGTTTCAGGAGAATGTTTACAAATAGAAGTAAGTGCCACCCGGTGACCACAGTCAGAATTGTGGGTCGAACATGGCTAACAAAGGAGAGCAGGGAGGAGAGAAACTGAGAGGAGAGCTGGTGGAGAGGCTTGATATTTGGGAAGGGAATGTCTCAACCCCGACTCACACTGGACCCACACAAGTATCAGACTCTTCTTGGGGATTGAGGTGGCCCAAGAAGCAACATATAGTTAGGTGGTTTTTCCTTGTCTCAAGTCAAGATAAGCGTGTGCATGTATGTGTGTGCATGTATGTGTGTTTAAACTGAATTGTCTTATACTATTTTCACTTTTTGTCTGGTTGTAGAAGTTATATGTTTCTACTAGAAAATATACGGAAATGCAGAAAAGTGTAAGAAGAAGATGCCTATACTTCCTCTACCCAGAGAAGATAATTATTAATATCGAGGAGCATGTACTTACATTGTGTGTATATCTCCTTTTTTGTATTCGATCCATTTACTTTGTTATAAAGTATACATGTATATTATATTATATATAAAATACATTTAAATGCCTTTATGTATTCATTTTTACATGTGTAATTATATCTTACAGAGCATATATTTCATATATTTTCTTTTTCTTTTTTTTTTTTCACTCTGTCACCCAGGCTGGAGTGCAGTGGCACGATCTCGGCTCACTGCGACCTCCACCTCCTGGGTGCAAGCGATTCTCCTGCCTCAGCCTCCCGAGTAGCTGGGACTACAGATGTGTGCCACCATGCGTCTT
>NW_012117177.1:830505-856948 GCF_000951035.1 Colobus angolensis palliatus
GGGGTTTCACTGTGTTAGCCAGGATGGTCTTGATCTCCTGACCTCGTGATCCACCCACCTCAGCCTCCCAAAGTGCTGGGATTACAGGCGTGAGCCACCGTGCCTGGCCTATTTTCTTTATTCTCTTACTTTTATTTACATATGTGCCATGACAGTCATCTGTATGAGTATTCCATCAACCACACTCCTTGATGGTGATGTCAGTGATGAAAATAAAATTGTGCTCTTTGGTCTCAGAGACCTATGTCTGAGGGCCACATGTATGGACGGGCTCCCCAAAAAGCATAAGGCGAGGGAAAGATCACTGGCTTTGTTTGGAGTTGAGGAAAGAAATTTAAAATGGTCAAGCACCTGCTTTGGGACAGACACTTCATACTTGGAGTTTCCTTTAATCCTTTTAACACTTTTAGGAAGGTATTGCTTATTATAGATGAGAAAACTGAAGCCCTGAAAAGTTAAGGTGGCTTACACAGGGTCACACAGCCAGTCAGTGGAGGAACCTGTATTCGAATTCAAATTTGTCTGACTCTTAAGTCAGACCATTATGCTTTGTTTGCTCCTAAAATTTTACACTTTCTTTCTCATTGCCGAGTCTAGTGGCATTCGTCTTTTAGATGTCAGAAAATTTGTGAACACTCTGCTACTCTCATGCCCCACTGTTACAGGGTTTGAATTTTTATGCTACAAGCATGCTTCTATAATCAGAAAAATTAATAAAGCATTATCTCTTTAAAAATATTTAAAGTAAAAAATGTATCTCAAAGAATGTTAAATGGCACATGAGAAACTGTAATGAAATATTTAAACATATAGATTTAGACATAATATCTTTTAAAAGTAAAAAACTGCTCACCCAATAGAAAATGGGCAAAGTACATGGAGCAGTAACTCACATAAGAAACTATATATATATGTATATATATACACTTATATACTATATGTTATAAAAAAATTAATAGATGTCATGTATACATATATAATATACTTACACATATATAAATATAAATACATATATATTCATAGGCTTGAAATGACATTACATAAATGGCATCCTATCCTACGTTTCATTCAGCAAAATGTTCTTTTTTTCATTCAATAGTATATCCTGGAAATCTATCCATATTATTACCTATAGATCTAGTTCATATGTAGCTGCTGCACCCATTGCAGACTCTGAACATACTGCAATGTATTCCCTAATTGTAGAGATTTATGTTTCCAGTGCTTTACTATTACAAACACGCTGCAATGGCCTTTCTTGTTCATGCCTCCTTGTATATCTGTGCATTTCTTAGGATTGGTGACTAGAAGTGGAATTGTTGGGTCATAAGGTGCATTTAGGGGGCACTGCCAAACTGGCTTCTGTAATGGACATTTGTCATCTGAATTCTTGTGAGACTTTGACTGGTCTGGTCTAGTAAAGCCTTTGAGGCTAGGCCTCCATGCCTTTGCTGATGCTGCTACTTCAGTCTAGACTGCCCTTCCATTCTCTGTTCAGCAAAATTCTATTAAATCATTAAAACTCAACTAAAGTACCACTTACTCTCAGATGAGTTAGGTGTTCTTTCCTGAAGTATCCGGTGACTTAGACTTCATTATTATGTACTAAAACTATGTTTAAGCATGTATATCCTTTATAAGTTAATGAACTGCTCAAGGACATTTGTGGCTTACTCATCAGCATATACAGGACAAAGGACAGAACACTCATTCAATATATGCTTGTTGAGCCAAATATCCAGGACTGACTCATCTCCTCTGTTCCAACCTCTGTCACCCACACCTCAGACTGAGGTTGTTATTGGCCCTTTAAAGACTACCTGAAGTGAAGAGTAAGCTATGACTGTGTTAGAGCACAGCAGGGAAGGCCAAAATAGAATGAGTTCTGTGCTCTGAGCTTGTCTGGATTCCGGGAAATGCAGCAGCAGCCACAGTCTGCAGGTGGTCCCCACTCAGGCCAAATGGTGTTCCTCCCTCCTCAGCATGGTGGGCAGGATGGAATCATAGCTTCCTAGAGCTGGAAGGGACCTCATTCATGCTTCTACCACAGCCCTCGCCCCCACCAGTTAGGGAGAAAAAATGATACAAATAGAGGCAAGGAGAGGGTTGGGAGGCTGCCACACCTCCAGAGCCTCCAGGGAGTGAATGACAACGTAAGTCTTGCCCAGACCCAAGCCTGGTACTGTCTCCCTTCAGCCCAGGTCTGGACCCACCTTCCCTGTCCCTGTGCATTTCCAACAGCCTGAGTTTCTACTTGGCGTTTCCTCAGAGCCCCTTCCTTGTTTCTCTGAGCATATACAGGATGTGTGTGTGTGTGTGTGTGTGTGTGTGTGTCTTTAGGCCCCAATTAGGATGAGGCCGCAAGCAGAAACAGAAAACAGGAGGTTTCTGTCATTGCTTTTCCTACTTGGGTATTTCCCCTGGGGCAGGGGTAGGGGAGGAGCCCATGAGAGCCACAGGCTGGACAGGGCTTGCTGCAGTCAACAGCTGCAAGTCTGAGAGCAGGTACTGCCATTAGTGCCATTAGGAAAGAATGCAGAGGCAGCAGCCACAGAGGGAGCCTCTGGCTGGAGAGGGCGGAACTCCTCAAGTCCAGGCAGACAGGCCCCGCAAAGTGAAACCAAGGGGACTCGCAAAGAAGAAGGGTTCTGTTCCTGCCACAGAAATGCAGCCTCCCCAGCAACAGGAATCCCTGGAGGAGAAACCCACCCTGGGCTTTCTCAGATCCCCCAGAGAAAGGCCACAACCCCTGGATACTGTTGTCATGGCAGCAGCTGCCCAGTGCTGACTCTCTTCTCCCTTTCCTGCATGGCTGTCCTGCCTGCCTTCTGATACTTTCAGCTCCTGCTTCCTGAAAAGATCTGTGCTGCCCACCCTGGCTGTATGCAAACGTGGCTGGAGCCCACTTTCCCGGGAGCAGCTTTCAACAGGGCCGAACCTTGAAATACATTCTGAATAACTTTAGAAGGTGCAACATTGAGAGCAAGGCCCTCCTGAATTTTACAGCTCATTATGGAGTATAATAAGAACAGCTGAGAATCCATAGATGTGGGTTCCAAGGCCAACCTTTTTCGTGGCCTTTTTTCTTGCTAGATGAATTTAGCAGTTTATTTCATCTCTCTTTGTTTCTGTTTTCTCACCTATAAATGAGTTCAACAGTAGATTTATAGAATTGTATCCTTATAGCACTTATAAACATATATTTGTAAATTTTCAAAATCCATTCTGAATTCAGGGATGTGCAAAAATGACAATTTGACTTCGTTCAAACAGGTGTTAGGTTGGTTATTACTAAGTCGGCAAATATGTGGCTGGGTGTGGTGGCTCACACCTGTAATCCCAGAACTTTGGGAGGCCAAGGCAGGTGGATTGCTTGAGCTCACGAGTTTGAGACTAGCCTGGGTAACATGGTGAAACCCTATCTCTACTAAAAATACAAAAATTAGCCGGGCATGGTGGTGTGCACCTGTAGTCCCAGCTACTCAGGAGGCTGAGGCGGGAGGATGGCTTCAGCACGGGAGGTGGAGGTTGCAGTGAGTCAAAATCACACCACTGCACTCCAGCCTGGGCAGTAGAGACAGACCTTGTCTCAAAAATAAATAAATAAATAAAAATAAGTGGCAAATATGCAATGCAAAGAATATATAAGAGATGATGGTGCAAGTGATTGAATGCAGCAATTCATCGTGTATCTTGTATGTCATTATGATCTTAACATTCTTTCTGTGACAGGACTGGGAATGTCTCTCCTCTGTGTTTATTCTTCAGGGGAGACATTTTTTAATGCATGTCAGCTTAGGAGCCTTTTGTGGATAAGGCTGGCTATGATCTTCTTCAGTAGGAAGGAAATTTTTCTACCTATGCTCAGTTTGGCAGAAGAAAAGTCCTCATGTATTTACCCAAAGAACAAATGAAAAGAACTAGAGGAACTTATAGCATAAGAGGACGTGTAAGGAAGGATAGGAGAAGAGGTCAAAGATATTCAAAGTGAAGGAGATCTGTATGTACCATATCAAGTGATGAAACCAGACACAAACTACAAACAAATGGGTCCATAATATTCTGCAAGCATCCCTTTTTCACTAGCCTGAGCTGTACTAGCTGGTTTTCTCCAGAAACATGATGATGTAAAGCCTGTGCTGTCATAGGGCTGGCTACTAATGGTTCTTAGAAATTGTGGTCTATTTTCATGCTCCTGAAATATCCCAAGGAGCAAAGCCTTTATGTGATATAGACCTTTATGCTACCAGGCCTAGCAGAATTACTCATTCTAGGAGAATGGCACAGCAAGGGCACAGAAGTAAGTGTAAAGTATGTTTGAGTCACAATGATGACGGGGGTCTCTTTTAGCTGAAGCAGAGGAAAATTGAATGACAAAGCTTAGAATCTGTGATTCAGGCTGGATTCTGAAGAGCCCTAAATGCCAGGGCCTTTGAGAACAGGAGAATGACAAGGCAAAATCAGAAAATAAAGCAGACTAATTTGGTCATTTACTTGTTCTTTGATTTTTTTGTTGTTGTTGAGACAGGGTGTTATTCTGTCACCCAGACTGGACTGCAGTGGTATGATCACAGTTCACTGCAGCCTTGACCTCCCAGGCTCAATCATCCTCTTGAGTAGCTGGGACTACAAGCACGTGCCACCATGCCCAGCTAATTTTTGTATTTTTTGTAGAGATGGAATTTCACCATGTAGCCCAGGCTGATCTCAAATTCCTGGACTCAAGTGATCTGCTGGCCTTGGCTTCCCAAAGTGCTGGGATTATAGACCACAGACGTGAGCCACCACACTCAGTCTGTTCTTTGAATTTTTCTCTAATAACTCCAGTCCACACTAGACATTATCTTCTCCAAATTCCTATTTACCTGGTAACAATCCCTACCTCACACACTGGTGAGGGGGCATAAAGGTTAGCCAGCCAGCCCACATAAAGCAGCTGTCCCCATGTGCGGCACATGGCAGATACTCAGGAATGGTGAGATTCCCAGAGGTTTCTAGAGAACAAGTACTCTTACCTTGCAGTTGGCCTTTGTGTCTCTCCTAACCTGCCATACTTCAGTAGATATATGAGAAATCATTATGCTCGCCTTTTGTTGAGGGCCCAAGATGTGAATATCTATCATCTCCAATTTAGGTAAATGCTAAAAATCTTAGCAGCAAAAATAATGTCAGGAAATTAATCATGTAACTTCTGTTAGAATTGTAAGCAGTAACTAATCCATGATTATATATGAGTGAGGTTAGGCGCTCATTAGCAGAATACGTTTGCATGACAGAAGTGAAAAAGTGAATGGGTAGAAGCAATACAGAGGTGAATTCACCTTGAAGCTAATGGCACTTAAGTTTCAAGTCCCCTTGAATTATATGGGCATCATCTAAGGCCTCTAAGAAAGGTTGTGGTAGTCAAAATTTTAAGATGATCCCCTATGACCTTCACAGTTGTATAATTCCCTCTTCTTGTTTAAAGATGAAACCTATGGGCCGGGTGCGGTGGCTCAAGCCTATAATCCCAGCACTTTGGGAGGCCGAGACGGGCGGATCACGAGGTCAGGAGATCGAGACCATCCTGGCTAACACGGTGAAACCCCGTCTCTACTAAAAACTACAAAAAACTAGCCGGGTGAGGTGGCGGCGCCTGTAGTCCCAGCTACTCGGGAGGCTGAGGCAGGAGAATGGCATGAACCCGGGAGGCGGAGCTTGCAGTGAGCTGAGATCCGGCCACAGCACTCCAGCCTGGGTGACAGAGCGAGACTCCGTCTCAAAAAAAAAAAAAAGAAACCTATGAGTATGATGAGATGTCACTCCTATGATTATGTTACATTATTTGGCAAAAGGGATTTTGCAGATGCAATCAAAATCTCAAATCATTGAGTTAAATCTAAAGGGCAATTACTAAATGGGTTGGCTCTAATCATGTTAGTCCTTAAAGGGACTAGTTTTTCCTTAAGTCAGAGAGATTTGAAGCATAAAAGAGATTCAGTGTGAGGTAGGTTTTCCATTCCTGGCTTTGAAGATAAAGAGGCCATGTGTCAAGGAATGTGAGTGATATCTGGAGGCTGAGAGTGGCACCTGGCAGATAACCAGGAGGAACATAGGAACTCAGTTCTACAGCTACAAAAAAAACAAAAAAAACCCTAAATTCTGCCACAACCATGTAAGCTTGGAAAAGGACCCCAAGCTCCAGATGAGACTGCAGCCTGAATGACACCTTTTCAACTTCAGCCTCACAAGACCCTCAGCAGAGAACCCAGTCACATCATGCCTAGACTTCTAACTTACCCAACCGTGAACCAAATACATGGGTTATTTTAAGCCACTGAGTTTGTGGTATTTTGTTACATGGAAATAGAAAACTAATGTAGAAGACATATGTTTCATATTTTTATTAGGTTAGTAAAAGCAAGAATATTGATCAAAATTTGTCAACCTCAAATAATGAGATTTTTAAAATATGATTAAGTGTAGAGTTTATTTGAACCCAAAGCTTTAGGATGGCCACATTGGAGCATAGATTTAAGGTGTCCTGAATATACACTTCAATTAACAGGAATGACAAGAAGATTTTTAAGGAAAAAAGAAGAGGCAGTTTGCAGAGAGCAAAGCAGTACAGGGCTCAGCTGGCATCTGCACGCAGAGGTAGCATTTGGACCAGTGCTAGCCAGAGGGGAATAATCTATCCCAGCAGTCAGAACTGAAGTTTTGGCAAGCCTCACCACCTTGGGCTAAAGTGCTCTAGGGTCCTAGGTAAATTTGAAAGGCAGTCTAGGACACAAGGATTACAATTTCTAGACAAGTCCTAATGCTGCACTGGGCTTAGAGCCAGTGGACCAGGGCAACATAAGCCCTAAGGAGATACCAGCCGGAGCAGCTAAGGGAGTGTTTGCACCACCCCTCCCCTACCTCAGGTAGCTCAGCTTGCAGCAACGAAAGTGACTCCTTCTTTTCTGTTTGAGTAAAAGAGAATGAAAAGTAAAGAAGACTTTGTCTTCTACATTGGATACCAGCTCAGTCACAATAGGATGGGGCACTGAACAGAGTCATGAGGCACCTATTTCATGCCCTAGCTCCCAAATGACATTTCTAGACATATCCTTGGCCATAAAAGAAACTGCTGCCTTGAAGGGAAGGGCCCAGTCCTGGCAGAATCCATCACCTGCTGACTAAAGAGCCCTTGGGCCCTTAATAACCAACAGCGATACCCAGGTTGTATGCTGTGGGTCTTGGGTGACACTCAGATGTGCTGGTCTCAAATGAGATTCAGCACATTCCAAGCTGTGGTGGCTACCATGAAAGACTTTTTCTGCTTCAGAAAAGCAGAGGGAAATGTAAACAGGACTTTGCTTTGCACCTTAGATACAAACTCAGCCACAATGGGATAGAGCACAAAGCAGGCTCTTGGGATCCCCAAGTCCAGGCCTAGGCTCTTGGGACGGAATTTATGGACCTGCCCTGGGCCAGAGTGGAGCGTACTGCTCTGAAGGGTGAGTCATAGACCTGGCAGCATTCACCAGAAGCCAAATGAAGAGTCCTTGAACTTTAAGTGAACATTGGTGGTGGTCTAGCAGAATTTCCCATGGGCTGGTGGTGCTGGTGGCCACTGGGAGAGGGTCCTTTAGCTGCAGAAAGGGGAGAGAAGAGTGGTATGGACTTTGTCTTGTGGTTTGAAGGCAGGCTTACCCACAGTAGAGTAGAACACCAGGTAAATTTCTAAGCTTTTTTAGTCTAATCCCTGGCTCCCAGACATCATCTCTGGACCTGCTTGGGGCCTGGGGGGAACTCGTCACCCTGAAGGGAAGGACACAAACTTGGCTGGACTCTCCACCTGTTGATTGTAGATCCCTAAGGCCTTGAGTAAACATAGGCTGTAGCCAGGTAGTGATCACAATGGGCCTTCAGTGAGACCCAGTGCTTCAGGTCTGACCCAGCACAGTCCCAGTGGTGGTGGCTACAGGGGAGCATGTATCACCCCACCCCCAGCTCTAGGTGGATCAGCACAAAGAGAAAGACTGTTTGTTTGGGGCAAAGTAAGGGAAAAGAAGAAGAGCCTCGGCATAGTAATCCTGAGAATTCTTCCAGATCTTATCCAAGATCACCAAGGTAATAATACCTGTAAAAGTCTGCAAAAGCCACAACATTATTGGGCTTGGGGCCTAAGTCCCTTCAAATACCTGGAAAGCCTTCCCAAGAAAGACAGACACAAAGAAGCCCAGACTGTGAAGACTACAGCAAAAACCTATCTCTATGATTCCCAGACATCACCAAACAACCATAAGCACCAAGACCATCCAGGAAAACATGACCTCACCCAACTAAATATGGCACCAAGGACCAATCCTGGAGAAACAGAGATATGTGACCTCTCAGAAAGAGAATTCAAAATAGCTGTATTCAGGAAACTCAAAAAAATTCAAGATAACACAGAGAAGGAATTCAGAATTCTATCACATACATTTAACAAAGACACTAAAATAATTTAAAAGAATAAAGCAGACATTCTAGAGTTAAAAATGCAATTGACATATTGAAGAATGCATCAGAGTATTTAATAGCAGAATTGATCAAGCAGAGGAAAGAATTAGTGTGCTTCAGTACAGGCTATTTGAAAATACAGAGAGAGACAAAAGAAAAAAGAATTAAAAAGAATGAAGAATGCCTTCAAGATCTAGAAAATAGAAATTTGCCCTCAAAATGGCAAATCTAAGAGTTATTGGCCCTAAAGAGGAGGTAGAGAAAGAGATAGGGGTAGAAAGTTTATTCAAAGGGATAATAACAGAGAACATCCCAAACCTAGAGAAAGATATTAACATTCAAGTACAAGAAGGCTGTAGAACACCAATCAGATTTAACCTAAAGAAGACGACTTCAAGGCATTTGATAATCAAACTCCCAAATGTCAAGGATAAAGAAAGGATTTTAAAAGTAACAAGAGAAAAGAAACAAATAACATCCAATGGAGCTTCTATACATCTGGCACCAGACTTTTCAGTGGAAACCTTACATGCCAGGAGAGATGCATAACATACTTAAAGTGCTGAAGTAAAAAAAACCTTTTTACTCTAGAATAGTATATTCGGCAAAAATATCCTTCAAGCATGAAGGAGAAATAAAGACTTTCCCAGACAATCCAAAGCTGAGGGATGTCACCAACACCAGACCTGTTCTACAAGAAATGCTAAAGCGAGTTCTTCAATCTGAAAGAAAGGGATGTTAACAAGTAATAAGAAATAATCTGGGTTGGGTGCAGTGGCTCACACCTGTAATCCCAGCACTTTGGAAGGCCAAGGCAGGAACTCGAGAACAGCTTGTGCAACATAGCAAGACCCCATCTCTACAAAAAATTTAAAGCCCAGGAACTCGAGAACAGCTTGTGCAACATAGCAAGACCCCATCTCTACAAAAAATTTAAAAATTAGGCAGGTGTATAGGCACATGCCTATAGTTTTAGTTAGTTGGGAGGCTGAACCAGGAGGATCACTTGAGCCCAGAAGGGCATGGCTGCAGTGAGCCATGATCAAACCACACTCCAGCCTGGGCAACAGAGGAAGACCTTGATTTGAAAAAAAATAATAAAGGAAAAGAAAAGCAGTAATCCGAAGGTACAAAACTCACTGGTAATAGTAAGCACAGAGAAAGACATGGAATATTATAACACTGTAATTGTGGTGTATAACCTACTCTTCTCTTAAGTACAAAGACTAAATGATGAACCAGTCAAAAATAATAATTAAAACAACTTTAAAAGGCATAGACAATACAATAAGACATAAAGATAGAGAACAAAAAGATAAAAAGCAGGGAGATGAAGGAAGTTAAAGTGTAGAGTTTTTATTATTTTCCTTTTTGTTTATTTGTTTCTTTGTTTATGCAACTGGTGTTAAGTTTCCATCAGTTTAAAATAATGGGTTATAAGATAGTATTGGCAAGTTCCATAGTAACCTCGAATCAAAAAAACTTACAATGGATACACAAAAAATAAAAAGCAAGAAATTAAACCATACCACCAGAGAAAATTACCTTCATTAAAACAAAGACAGGAAGGAAGGAAATAAGGAATAGAAGATGACAAAACAAGTAGAAAACAAATAACAAAATGGCAGGAGTAAATCCTTACTTATCAATAATAGCATTGAATGTAAATGGCTGAATGAATAAAAAATCAAGACCCAATGACCTGTTGCCTAGAAGAAACACAGGTCACCTATAAAGATACACATAGACTGAAAATAAAGAGATGTAAAGAGATATTTCATGCCAACGGAAACCAATAAAGAGGAGGAGTAGTTATATCAGACAAAATAGATTAAGACAAAAACAATAAGAGACAAACAATGCCATTATATAATGATAAAACAAACTCCCAAAGGCCCTCTATAATGATAAAGGAGTCAATTCAGCAAAAGGATATAACAAGTGTAAATATATATGCACCCAACACACGAATACCCAGATATATAAAGCAAATATTATTAGAGCTAAAGACAGATATATACTTCAATACAATAATAGTTGGAGACTACAAACCACACTTTCAGCATTGGACAGATCATCCAGACAGAAAATCAACAAAAAAACATCAGACTTAATCTGCAGTATAGAACAAATGAATCTAACAGATATTTACAGAAAATTTCATGCAACAACTGTAAACTACACTTTCCTTTTCTCATTGCATGGATCATTCTCCAGGATAGGCCATGCCATATGTTAGGTCACAAAATAAGCCATAAAATATTCAAAAAAATTGAAATAACATCAAGCATCTTCTCTGAACACAACAGAATAAAACTAGAAATAAATAACAATACAAATTTTAGAAACCATACAAACATGGAAATTAAACAATAGGCTCCTGATGACCAGAATAAATTAATAAGGAAATTGAAAAATGTCTTGAAATAAATGATTATGGAAACACAACATACCATAACCTATGGGATTCAGTAAAAGCAGAAGGAAATTTATATCTCTAAGTGCCTACATCAAAAAAGAAGAAAAACTTCAAATAAACAACCTAATGATGCATCTTAAAGAATTAGAAAAGCAAGAGCAAAGCAAACCCAAAATTAGTAGAAGAAATAATAAACATCAGAGCAGAAATAAATGAAATTGAAATGAAGAATCTACAAATGATCCATCAAAAAGTTGGGTTTTTTTTTGAAAAGATAAAACTGACATACCTTTAGCCCAACTAAGAAAAAAAGAAAGAAGATTCAAATGAATAAAATCAAAGATGAAAAAGGAAACATTATAACTGATACCACAGAAATTCAAGAGATCATTGTGGCTACTATGAGCAATTATATGACAATAAATTGTAAAATCCAGAGGAAATGGATAAATTCCCAGGAACATAAAACTTACCAAGAATGTACAAGGAAGAAATCCAAAACCTGAACAGACCAATAACAAACAATGAGATTGAAGCCATAATAAAAATTTTCCCAGTAAACAAAAGCCCAGGACCTCATAGTTTCACTGTTGAATTCCTACCAAACATTTAAAGAAGAACTAACATAAATTCTACTTAAACTATTTCAAAAAACAGAGGAGGGGGCAGTACTCACCAATTCATTTCACAAGGCCAGCATTACCCTGATACCAAAACCAGACAAACACAGATTAAAAAAAAAAAAAAAAAAAAAGGTAGGGGCCAATATCTGTGATGAATATTGATGCAAAAATCCTCAACAAAACACCAGCAAAATGAATGCAACAACAGATTAAAAAATGATTAATCATGACCAAGTGAGATTTATCTCAGAGATGCAAGTATGGTGCAACATATGTGAATTAATCAATGTGATGCATCATATCAACAGGATGAAGGATAAAAACCATATGATCATTTCAGTTGGTGCTGAAAAAGCATTTGATGTAATCAACATCCCTTCTTGATAAAAACCTTCAAAAAACTGAGTATAGAAGAAACATACCTCCATATAATTAAAGCCATATACAACAGACCCAGACCCACAGCCAGTATCATACTGAATAGGAAAAACTGGAAAGCCTTCCCTCTAAGATCTGGAACAAGGAAAGGATGCCCATTTTCACCACTGTTATTCAGCACAGTACTGTAAGTTTTAGCTAGAGCAATCAGAAAAGATAAAGAAATTAGCGGCATCCAAATTGGGAAGGAAGAAGTCAAATTATCCTTGCTTGCAGATATGATCTTACATTTGGAAAAACCTAAAGACACAAAAAAAAACTATAAAAACTGATAGATAAATTAAATAAACTTGTAGGATACAAAATAAACACACAAAAAACAGAAGCATTTCTGTATGCCAACTGGAGGAATCACATTACCTGACTTCAAATTATACTACAGAGCTATAGTAACCAAAATAGCATGGTACTGGCATAAAAGCAAACACATAGACCAATGGAACAGAACAGAGATCCCAGAAACAAATCCATACACATATAGTGAACTCATTTTTGACAAAGGTGAAGAGAATATACATTGGGGAAAAAACAGTCTCTTCAATAAATGGTGCTGGGAAAATTGGATATCCATATGTAGAAGAATGAAACTAGACCCCTACCTCTTGCCATATATAAAAATCAAATCAAAATGAATTGAAGACTTAATTCTAAGACTTCAAGCTATGAAACTACTACAAGAACACACTGGGGAAATTCTCCAGGATATTGGCCTGGGCAAACGTTTCCTGAATAATACCCCATAATCACAAGCAAGCAAAGCAAAAATGGACAAATGGGATCACATCAAGATGAAAAATCTTCTGCACAGTAAAGGAAACAATCAACAAAGTGAAGAGACAGCCCACAGAATAGGAGAAAATATTTTGCAAACTACCCATGATATGATAAGGCATCAATAATCAGAATATATAAGTAGCTCAAACAACTCTATAGGAAAAAATCTAATAATGTGATTAAAAATAAGCAAAAGCTTAACAGACATTTCTCAAAAAAAGACACAGAAATGGCAAACAGGCATATGAAAAAGTGCTCAACATCAGAGAAATGTAAATTAAAACGACAATATCATCTCATCCTGGTTAAAATGGCTTTTATTCAAAATATAGGCAATAATAAATGCTGATGAGGATGTGGAGAAAAGGGCACACTCGTACACCATTGGTGGGAATGTAAATTAATACAACCACTATGAGGAACAGTTTGGAGTTTCCTCAAAAAACTAAAAATTGAGCTACCATGCAATCTAGCAATCCCATTGTTGGGTATATACCCAAAAGAAAGGAAATCCATGTATCAAAGAGACATCTGCACTGTCATGTTTGTTATGGCATTGTTCACAATAGCCAAGATTTGAAAGCAACCTAAGTGTCCATCAGTAGCTGAATGGATAAAGAAAATGTAGTACATATACACAATGGAGTACTATTCAGCCACAAAACAGAATGAGATCCTGTCATTTGCCACAACATGGATGGCACTGGATGTCATTTTGTTAAGTGAAATTAGCCAAGCACGGGAAGACAAACTTCACATGTTCTCACTTATTGGTGGGATATAAAAATGAAAACAATTGAATTCATGGAAACAGAGAGTAGAAGGATGCTTACTACAGGCTGTGGATGGTAGTGGGGGAGGTGGGGAGTGGGGATGGTTAAAGAGCAAAAAAGTAGTTAAAATGTTATTCCTTTTTATATAAAGTATTTATTTTATGCACATATTTACCTACAAAATTTACAGAAAATAAAACAAAGCAGAATATATAGAATACCCTCTTCAGACTTCTTACAGCAAAGCTGTATCACTTATTTGTTTTATTGCTACAGTTCAAAGAATAACATTTTATCCATGTGGAAGCTAAGATGAACACATTTACGTGAAAGTCTTGTAACAAAGTTTTTTATCCTGTTATTGAATTTTCGGTTTTATGTTAAATGAAATTTAAAAGATTGCTCATGAAATAATTTAAACCTTTTCAAAATCTTTTAATAAACAGGTAAAAGCACCTCCAGTACTTTAAAGTATGTATAGCAATCCCAATAGTTTAATTTTAACGGCTATTATAGTACATGTGGTTATTATGCACATACCACATGTCATTAACACTCTCTAAACAGTGAGAATTGTAGACTCTAGTTTGTGGCACCACTCCCATGTTATTCTGGTGATGGTGCAGGATGATCAATTACACCCGTGCAACACTAACGTCACAGCCTGTCTACCACAGTGTAAAATCCAGTTATCTAAAACAATGACTATCAAAGTCCCAGACAATACATAATTTATAAGTAGACTTGTATATTCACAAGCCTTGGGGGGTATTTAAAAATTATGTTAAAATATAAAGGATATTTAGCACTCAATGAAAACAATGAACTGAAAAATATAATCACAACAGTTGCTGGAGTTCAATATCTGTTTTAACAAAAAGTGTTTAGCAAAACACCTATAATTTCTTACAACATTATGGAGAGGAGTTTTCCTCAGTCTAAGCTGAATCCAATGTTTTTCCTGCAGTATGATTAAAAGTGTAAGAATGAAAGGCACACATAATAGCCAGTTTTAAAGAGCTGTGGAGATGGCAAGCAGATGTTCCTGAAATACTGGTACAGGAGAACAAAGACCACACAACATTTTCCTCTTTGTTTACCATTGGCATTGATTTGCTATTTACAGTAGTTTGCAAAAATACATTATAAAAACTGAATGAGGTTCTATTTTTAAGTTTAACTTCATAACATATATACAAACTTCATCTGCAAAAATCTTTGAAGGATCTGAAGTACTAAAGTGACATTAATACTGAAACAGGTAATAAAAGGTACCAAAGCACCGATAATGTGAGTCATCATCATCACGATAATCTGGGTAAATATTGCACACATCTTGTCAGTTGTTGCTATGACCTTTACATATCCAACCACAAAAGGAATGCTTTATGGCTTTTTGCTGTATCACTTATTCAAATAAAGGTTGTTTTACATCCAATAACAATTAGTGAAGATTGGTGTTGAACATGAGGCTGCAAAGGACATGAACTTCTCAACATCACTAATCACTAGGGAAATGCAAATGAAAAAGATAATGAGATACCATCTTATACCAGTCAGAATAGCTACAACTAAAAAATCAAAAAATAACATGCTGGCAAGGTTGTGGAGAAAAGGGAACACTCATACACTGCTGATGGGAATGTAAATTAGTTCAGCCATTGTGGAAAGCAGTTTGGAGATTCCTCAAAGAACTTAAAAAACACTACCATTCGATCCAGCAATCCCATTACTGGGTATATACCCAAAGGAATATAAATCATTCTACCATAAAGACGCATGTATGTATATGTTTATCATAGCACTGTTCACAATAGCAAAGATATGGAATCAACCTAGGTGCTCATTAGAGGTGACTGGATAAAAAAAAATGTGAGACATATACACTATGGAATACTATGCAGCCATATAAAAAGAAGTTCATGTCCTTTGCAGCAACATGGATAGAGCTAGAGGCCATTATCCTAAGCAAATTAACGCAGGAACAGAAAACCAAATAATGCACGCTCTCACTCATAAGTGGGAGCTAAACAATGAGTATACATGGACACTAAGGAAACAATAGACACCAGGGCCTACTTGAGGGTGGGGTGTGAAAGGAGGGAGAGGATTTAAAAACTACCTATCAGGTACTAAACTCATTACCTGAGTGATGATATAATCTGTACACCAAACCCTCATGACATGCAATTTACCCAAGTAACAAATGCGTACATGTACCCCTTGAACATAAAATAAAAGTTGGAAAGAAAAATAATTACTCCTCAGAGGATGGCAAGAATAGAATTTGTAAAGCCTGTCATACAGTTCATAACAAGGTATGCTTAGCAGAATCATCTGTGCATGTTTTTGAAAATACAGTACTTGAGTCCCTAGCAACAAAGATTCTGACACAGCAGGTCTAGGATGACATTTGTGTTTTAAAAACTGTCTAAGGCAAGACACTCAAAGTAAATAAAATTCTTGGAACTCCTACAAGAAGGTTTTTCTAATCTGAGTGAAATAAAAAAGAAAAAAGATTACTGTTTCTTTCTACTCCAAATTCCCCTCCTCTTCTTGGTGATGAGATGGATGCCAGCATGTTGGAGAGCAAGCTAAGAGGGAAGTTGATTTGGAATTACATTTAGTTTGATTTTTAGCTGGATAATTTACTCATTTGTGTCTTAATCTCATGTATAATTAAGCAATTACCAGTAAGATTTCTCAAGGTAGCAAGTGGAAGCTCTAAGATTCAAACTAGGGTTGTCAGACTCTAATTATAGTAAGTCTAACACTATACTCAATTGTCTTTCATATGCTTAGTAAACCACTGAAAAATCTTAGACCTCACTTTAAAAGCATGGTGGTCTGTCATCGACCTCCTGGCAGCATTTGATACTATTTCCTCCTACCTGATGTTTTATTAGTCTTAGTTCCCACTGCTGCCCAATAAGTAAGCAATATATGATTAATCAAAAATTGACTATTGGTCTTTTTTTTACACCAACCATGCCTGTGGATTTGCCCAATCACATCTAAATTAGTTCATATTAATTTCTTGAATGAATTGGCATGAAATACTGATACTCACTAAAATACCATAAAACACAAAATATACTACAATGAGGACATTAACATTATACGGATTTCTGTATGCCATTGAGTATACTTAAGATTAGTATCTGCACAAGAAAACTTGAAATGTTCTGAAATCTTAAAACCCATATAAGAAAGAAACTTGACAGAGGTTGACAGCAGTTTCCTCAAATTTGACAAAACTAAAAATTTACCAGTTGCCAATGATAAGTAAATAAGTAAATAAGTAAAGCTGAAACTTTTATCAATCATAATTTTAAAATTGCTTGACTATGCCAAAGGAAAGATTGGAGTATCTTTTTTTTTCTAGAAAATATGTTACCACAAAAATGTCATAGAAGAAAAGATCAAAGAATTTGTAGCCAAAAATTGTGGCGAAAAAAATCACTGTGGAGGTATGCCAGGCAGTTAATTAAGACAATGTTATTTTTCTGGAAATTTTAAAAAAATATGTCAGCTGTTCAATTTTGTAATTTGTTGTGATTTCTCATAATAAGTAAATGTTAACTTTTGTACATAGTTGCTTGAAATGTTAATACTTTTTAATATTTTTTTCTTAGAGTCCTCCAAATTATAAATTTCAGTACCCACAACCCAGATCTGTCCCTGAGGTCATAAAAAGTAGGAGCTTTTGAGTTGCAATTGGAAAGGGTTAATAGGGATGTGGATGTGGTTGAGAACTGGGAAATATAGCAATTGTGGAAGTTGAATTAATATAATTTGTAAAGACTACAACATTATGACCAGCTACTGAAATCTGAAAATCCAAGGTGTCCTCCGTACTATGGGATTATGTGACCTCAATGTCTGACTTCATGGAAAAGCCTCACACAACATAGGGGCCCCTCATAAGGGGAGCCTCCAGCTGCTCTGTACATTTCAAATATCCAAAATAGTGGCGCCTAGAGTATCTATATTTGTATTATCATTGAGCAGCAAAAACAGTTGGCTGGTTATTCACCCACATGCATACTTGAATCTACCTCCGGCTTCCCATCTGAAAATAAATAGCTCTTTTCTATTTTCTAGTGACAAACAGGATGTAGGCTGTTAGTAATAATAGTAAAGATAATAACTATAAGGAACAGAACATACAAATATTGAAAAGAATTGGTGAAACCTCTCTCACTCTCACTCCCAGTTTCGTTTCCTGAGCCCCATTTCAGAGTCTGGACAGAACTGCCAGGGAACTGCTAGACTTCAGGATCTTGGGGGAGGGGAGGTGGAGAATTTAGAGACAGGAGAGAAAAAAAGAAGACAGGATCGATGAACTCTAAAAGACTGATCCTCCCTGATAATCTGAGAAAGGCGAATAAATACTCCAGGAAGATGATACCCTTTCAGATTGTCAGGTTGGGCTGGGGATGGGCAACCCGGCTTCTGCTGAAGTGCTGTTGGGAGGGTTAATTAGGGATCCGAGCTCACTGTTAACACACGGGCCTCACTGGACAAAGGGCTGACGTGAATTGAAGTCAGTATATAGTCTGAGTTCTCTTTCCATCCTGAGCACCATCTCCCTATTGCCTTAGAGGCAGGCGGGAGCGCTTCTTGCTGCTAAACAGAAAAGGAGGAGACTACTGTTGGACGCGGATCTGAAAAGGTTTGAATGATTACAGGCTATCTGAAGGCAAAGGAGATCATAATGCGTCCAAGACTGCATTGACTATACCCCTTTCCGGCCCCTACGCCGATTTATTTTAGGGGGAAAAAAATGGTGGGCTTGGGGGAGGGATCTGGGATGGGAATGGCGGTCAGGTTTGTGTACCAGGCCCCTATTGTATTGAAAGCAAGTTGGCTTTTCGCTCAGGGAAAGGGGAGGAGAAAAATGTCCTGGCTCTCCGCAAGTCGGTGTGAGGGGAGGAACCACCTGCAAACCTCTGGAATGGAAAACGGACACCGCAGCGGGTCTTGCACTGCAGTTCCCACAGCCACGCCCCCTGCCCATTTTAATTCAGAAAATGGTGGGCAGTGGGGAATGCTGGGGAGATGAGCAGAAACCCTGTGTGGATGTTAGCTTCCTATTACAGAGGATGTGGGAGTTTTGAGCGAAAGATGGAAAAAGAGGTAAGCACCCCATCCCTGAAGGTGGGTGTGAGAGTGGTGGGTGGGGGCGGGCGCCTTTCCGAAACTGCATTCCCTACACTCCGCCCTGCCTCCTCATTCCCTTTTGGGGAAAAAAAAAATCTCAGCGGCTTAACACTGCAAAGGTTTATTTCTAGCTCACAATAAATGCCCAACATGTGTTGGTGAAAGTGTGGGGTGAAAGGGCCCTGGTCCCCAGGCTCAGGACCTCAGGCTGACAGCAGCTCTACAGCCTGGAACATCACGGATCACTATGGCAGGGGTAGAGAGTAATGGAAAACTCTCATCCCACTATAGGTTAGTCTAGAAGTAACCTGTTACTGCGGTTGACAGCTGATTAGCCAAAACTGTCATATGGTCTCACCTCACAGCAAGGGGATAGAGGGGACAGGGGACTAGAAAGTATAGTTTTCTGTGTAGGGTGGGTGTAAAGTGAGAAAAAGAAACTATAATAAAATATTCATAAGAATTCAAGGGGAAAATGCCTTTCTAAAATAGTAAAACAAAACAAAAAATTAAAAGTTCTAAAGAAAAAGTAGCAAGTGTAATATAAGAAAATTAAGCTTCTATGGAGCAAAGCAAGAATGAACATGACCTTTGCTTTTGGTTTTCTCTGTGATGCCATTTTGGGAGCTCTTCATGTCTCCAGACCATTCTTCAAGGACAATGGCAGCCTGATGGGTAATAGTCTAACTGGAATTCTGGCTGGAGTGAGATCAGGTTCCAGGCTCACTGGAATTAGTTTTATAAGAGAGGATAAATCCATCCCCCTAACACTAAGAGTGGTGGTGCTTAGGCAGGAGATGGAAGGGCTCACTCAGGCCACATTCCCCTCTGGGGTGGGTCTGACTTTTGTTTCTCTGCTCCAGCCTACAGCAGGCACAGGGCCCTCTTAGGCTAATGGCCAAGCTGCCCTGCACAGACATACCTGGGGGAGGAGAACTGACTGCTCTATTGCAGGTCAGAGCACTTTGCCTTTCCCTCCTTTTCCCTGTCTCTTTTGGGGAACATTTTTCAGGGGAGGAGATAAAGCCCCAAAGTGTCCTGGCAGAAAACATTCATTGGGATAGTCTTTGAGCAAACAGACGTCTGAACAGATCTGACCAGGTAACTTGGGGTTGAAGCAGAAGAGGCTGACCCTTCTCTCAGGGTCCAGTGAAGTAGCCCCAAGAAGACTGGGGCAAAAATGGGATTAGACAGCACACAAAACCTCACCCATCCCTCTCCCACCCACCTTGCTCAGGCTCCCAGAAGGGCCTTGATGTGCACTGGCCTGTTTGGTTGGTTCTGCAAGGACTTTAGCTCTGTGTCTGCCTGGTGCAGTGCATCTGATGCCTCAGTCATCCCAAGCCCAGAAGTACAGAAGACCCCAGATAAAGGGAATTTGCAAACACATGTGGTCCTACAACTTAGGAGAAAGGGGGTATCACCTCCTATCTGAAAATCCCCATGCACTGCAGGCCCAGCTCACGACTTGGGAGCCAGGACAGTCAAGCTGTGAATTGGTGTGAAGGTGCTTTTTAAGGCATTGGTGGTGGAGGGTCAGCAGCATCTACAGCCTGCTTCTGTGGGCCCCTCACCACCTCCCTACCACACAGAAGGCTGGTATGTCAATCACGTATCCAAGCAGTTACTTACCTGGCCAGTTGCAGAGCAGAAAGCACGGAACATCTAGAACCTTGGAGAGAGAGCTCTGTGCTAACCAGGATCCCTCTGCTCTTGGGAGACAGTGCAAAAGAGTGTGAGACCCTCTGGTGAGGAAGCGTAGAAGGGATCAGGCTCAGGGTCTTTGCAAAATGTTCAGGGTTCAGTCAGCAGAAGGTAAGTGGACTGCAAGGAAACAGTCACTGAATCTACCCTTACATTCATGATTCATGCTAAGGACACACTTTTCCTAGACTGCTCCCACACCATGAGTTAGCACAGCTGAGTCACTAGAGCCATGCCATTTCTGCTCAATGGGAGACTTTTAATCTTTGCTTGTACTCCTCATTGGCCTGGTCCAGAGCTTCTCAAATGCACTGAAGTCTGAGACTCTTTCTACCTAACTCTTCTTCCTTCCCTCTGCTTTCCAGATGTGACATGTGGATCACAGTCTAAAGGCTCTCCCCATCTTCTCTTGTTCTTTCTCCCTTTGTCTATCATGTTTCCCCAGTAAATCTATTTATGTCTAATCTTATTTTGATATCAGCTTTTAGGTGGGCCTGTTATACAGTCAGGGTGCTTTCACAAATGAGATCTCAAGTTTCACATTTCTCAAAACCTGCTCCTTTTCAGAGAGCCAGGATAGTACAGTAGCTAAGAGTTGTCAAGAGTAGTCACTAACTGGGTTCAAATCCCAGATCTGCCACTCTTAGCTGTGTGTCCTTGGCCTCTGTGCCTCTTTTGTAAAATGGGAATAATTCCATTACTTCCTCTTAGGGTTGCTGTGAGGTTTACATAAATTATTACATAGTCCATTTAGTGTCAACACATAGTAAGTAATAAATATCAGTTGGGTTTTTGTTTGTTTGTTTACCATCTCTGATAGATAAAGTCAGAGAAGGGGGAAAGATCTTACCAGGTCCAGTAGCTATTGAAGGGTTTGGCACTGGAACTCTCATTCTAAAGTTCTGGAGCTCTAAGTACACGTGCTTTATTGATTTTTAACCTATAAGCTAAAATTAAGTTTCAGGAAAACATATGAAACAGTTAAATAGCTTGCTTATTGTTGCCCCCTACTTTCAACTTCACTGGATGGGTAACTCCCAAAAGGAAAATGGTATGATGATGTTGTTCCTTTTCCTGTAGGATCCATCAGACAGCTCATTCTAGAATACAGAAATGGCACTGAAGATCATACCTGTGTTTTCCCCTTCTTATTATTGCATTTACAAATGTTCTTTAGAAAATAAAGAATGTCAAAGGCATAACTTTCAAGGAAAGGAGGAGGCAGGTAGGAAGGGAACTAATATTTGTTTGAGTGTCCACTATGGGCCAGATGAAGTGGTTTGTGTTTTAAGTTGGTTCTCTCTTTAATTCCCGTAATTCTGTAGGTAGGCAGAATTGCTTTCTACCAAGGTAGGCAGCAGTATCTTCCCTAAACGAAGAAGAAACAGAACTCAGAGGTTGAGTATATATTCCAAGACCCTAAATCTAGTAAGTTTGAGAGCTTGGATTCGAACCCAGGTTTGTCACACTCCAAAACCCACACTCTCCCCCACTCTACCTTAAAAAAATTTTTTAACGTTATACTGTGACCTTCCAGGACTCAGGGACTGGTTGGTTTAGATTTCCATGACAGGATGTTAAATTAAAAGTTTCCTTGTAGGCATTAAGATATAACAGATATGAAATCAAAGCCAGGTTTTCAAAGGAAATAACCAAGCGGCTCTAAAACTCACAAGGATGATTAAAAGGGACAAGAGAGGAGATATCAAGAAGGAAGTTTTGTGAGGAAGATTTCTTCGTAATGAGCTTCCAAGTTGGAAGAGTTGAGGTGCTCTCCTTTTCAATCCATGGATTCACCTGGATCCCCTAAAGCTTGATATGTGTCTCCTGGAGTTGGAAGGCACAGTGGAATGTGATCTGCTTCCAGACTGACAAATCTTACTGGCTAGAGAATGTGGCTGTGGTGATGGTGGGAGTGGTAACTGTATTGTGAGCTGTCTGCATTTCCAGTTTGTTGGGGGCAAAAGATAGATACATGTTTCCCATGTACAAGAAGTGGGCCATGAAGGAGAGCAAGCTGCTCTCAAAGAGAGCTGTTTGAAGGTGCTACAGATTCCAGCTGAAAAACCCTATGGAATGCACAGCTGAAAAACTCAAAGCTGAAGGAGAAACAGCAATAGCATGTTTCATTTTTGATACAGAAGTAGCAGTAAGGGAGCCTCTGATGAGAGTCCCCTTTAAACAGCTAGATCCATAGAGACTAAAGGCAACTTACTATATAACCAGACAAGAATTTTCTGCTCCTTTTCCCCTTACTCTTTCCCTTCACTCCAACCCCGGACAAGCCTGAAGTCAAAATTAGCAAGCTGGGGAAGGAAGATGGGCAAAGAGAAGAAACTCAGTGCATCCCTTTGCTCAAATATGGGAGGTCGCCTGAAGTTGGTGCTAGGTTAGCAGAGAAGGTTTAACTCTAAATCAAGTTCAGTGGCCCTTTATTATTTGGAACTTGGTGTTCTAATCACTGAATTGAGGCTCAATTTGTGATTTAAAGTGACTGTAAGGTGGCAGGAAAGCCATGGGGCCTGAGAGAAATGTAATTTTAAAAGTACAGGATTAGGGCCGGGCGCGGTGGCTCAAGCCTGTAATCCCAGCACTTTGGGAGGCCGAGACGGGCGGATCACGAGGTCAGGAGATCGAGACCATCCTGGCTAACACGGTGAAACCCCGTCTCTACTAAAAAATACAAAAAACTAGCCGGGCGAGGTGGCGGGCGCCTGTAGTCCCAGCTACTCGGGAGGCTGAGGCAGGAGAATGGCGTGAACCCGGGAGGCGGAGCTTGCAGTGAGCTGAGATCCCACCACTGCACTCTAGCCTGGGCGACAGAGCAAGACTCCGTCTCAAAAAAAAAATAAATAAATAAATAAAATAAAAGTACAGGATTAGACAAAAGTAAAGTTACATTTTGATTGCATCTCACCAATAGTTCTTGCTCAATATACTAACTACATTTGCTTGGTGTGGTGTTTGTGATGTGCCATACTCCTGTGGATGAATACTACTACTGTTTTTGCATTAATTTTGCTACACCAGCTTTCTTTTGCTTAGTATTTGCCTGGTATATTTTTTCCATCCTTTTATTTAGAGCTTTTCTGGATAATTGTAAGTGTGCCTCTGAGAAAAGGCATGAAACTGGATTCTGTGTCTTACAAAAAAAAAAAACTGAGGTTTTCTTTTAATATGTAAGTTTAATCCACATATATTTATTATTACTGATTCATTGTAGATATATTTCTACCTTTTTACTTTGTGTTTTCTATTTACCATGTATTTAATTTGCATGTTCCCCTCCCCTCCTTTCCTGCCTTGTTAGACCAATGGAATTTTCTTTAGAGTTTTGGAATTTACATATTGTCATGGCTTTAATGTGTCCCCCAAAGCTCATGTGTTGGAAACTTAATCCCCAATGCAAGAATGTTGAGAGGTGGGACCTTTAAGAGGCGATTAGGTCATGGGGCTCTTCCCTCATGAATGGATTCACACTGTTATTGTGGGAGTAGGTTTGTTATCTCGAGTGTGTTCCTGATAAAAGGATGAGTTCTGCTGCCTTCTTCCCCACCCCCTACTCTTTTGACCTTCTGCCTTCCACCATGGGATGAAGGCCCTCACCAGATGATAGCACTTTGATATTGGACTTCCCAGCCTCCAGAAACATAAGAAATGAATCTCTATTTATGAATTATCTAGTCTGTGGTATTATATAGTAGCACAAAATGGCTTAAAACACATGTTCCATTTTTAATCTTGTAGTGCTTATCCTAAGATTGTTTTCTTTCTTTCTTTCTTTCTTTTTTGATGGAGTCTTGCTGTGTTGCCCAGGCTGGAGTGCAGTGGCATGATCTCAGCTCACTGCAACCTCCGCCTCCTGGGTTCAAGCAATTCTCCTGCCTCAACCTTCCTAGTAGCTAGGATTACAAGTGCACGCCACCACTCTGGGCTAGTTTCTGTATTTTTAGTAGAGATGGGGTTTTGCCATGTTGGCCAGGCTGGTCTCAAACTCCTGACCTTGGGTGATCCACCCACCTCAGCCTCCCAAAGTGCTGGGGTTACAGGCATGAGCCATCACGCCTGGCCTCTTTTTTTTTTTTTTTTTTTAAGTTGTGGTTTTGTTATGTTGCCAAGGCTGTATTCAAACTAGTGGGCTCAAGAGAGCCTCCTGCCTCAGCCTCCCAAGCAGCTGGGATCACAGGTGCACACCACCACATCTGGTAGATTTTTCTAAATTATTTATCTAACTTTATATTTTTTAAACAAAATTTAGAGCATCTCTAACTTCTATCCTCTTCCTTATACATTTTTTTTTACATTTTGGAGATATATATATATATATACACACACACACACAACTTATATACAAATATATATACAAAAATATATACATAACTTACATACATGTATATACAATTTCTGATTATTGACATTTGTATAAGCAAGCTAACTATTAATCATCATTATTATTACAACTCATAGTTTTGTTTTGTTTTGTTTTGTTTTGAGACGGAGTCTCTCTCTCTGTCACCCAGGCTGGAGTGCAGTAGCGCGATCTCGGCTCACTGCAAGCTCTTCCTCCCGGGTTCACGCCATTCTCCTGCCTCAGCCACCGGAGAAGCTGAGACTACAGGCGCCCACCATCGCGCCCAGCTAATTTTTTGTATTTTTAGTGGAGACGGGGTTTCACCGCGGTCTCGATCTCCAGACCTCGTGATCCACCCGCCTCGGCCTCCCAAAGTGCTGGGATTACAGGTGTGAGCCACCGCGCCCGGCCACAATTCATACTTAATAATACACTTTTAAATATATTATCTCATTTGATTCCAGAAAAAGTTCAGCTAAGTATTACCTCCATAATGAATTAGGAAGAAAAAAAAGGAAGAAAGAAAGAAAGAAGAGACAAGATGGAAAGAGAAGAGAGCTCTTCAATTCTTAATGGTATTTTCAAAGACTCTTAAGAGTCTGGGGACCTCAGGCTGAGAACTACAGATCTTAGAAATATATTATTTACCCTTTCCTTTTGGAAAGGGAGGAAGGAAAGAGAATTGTAATTTTTGAACATTTATTCTGTGTCAAAAACTTGCTGTAAGCAAGACAAACCTTATATTTACTAACTACTTTCCTTTTCAGGTGTTTTATGAGTGTCATGCAACTTATTTCACAACATGCTTCCATACCAATCCACATACATTCTCCTGAATGAAAACAGGATTATTCATGTTGATGACAAAGACATTGATAACAATAATAAATAACAGTTATAACAGCTATTTGTTATGGACCCACCTTGTTAACTAGGCACTGAATGTCATGGGGGTAAATATACTCTTTAAATTGCCCTTCAGTTTTAGAAGGGAAGCCATCTAGATGTCTGGATAGATAAAGCAACATCATCTCTATAGTATTAAAATAGAGAAACTTGCTAAATCAACAAAGTCCATATGTGAATTTGGGTCCACTTATTATAACTGCCCCCTTTTTAAAATCAATAGGATGGCCTAGTTTTGGACCTAATAAAGTACTTTATGACTTTCCTGAATATTCCTAAGATTTTTTTTAATGAGACAATTAACAAGAATAAATCATCCAAACTAAAAGAAACTACCTATATGTTTAACTGGGACATATTAAATTATCAGTTTTTGAGATATTACCAGCTACGTAGGAGGCTGAGGTGGATCGCTTGAGGCCAGGAGTTTGAGATCAGCCTGGGCAACATAGCAAGACCCCCATCTACAAAACAACAACAAAAAAAATTAGCCAGCCTTAGTGGCATACATCTTCAGTTCCAGCTACTTGAGAGGCTGAGGCAGGAGGATCCCTTGATCCCAGGAGTTCAAAGTTGCAGCAAGCTATAGTGGCACCACTGCACTCTTGCCTGGGTGACAGAGTGAGACCCCACTTCTCTAAAAAAAAAAGAGAAATATATATTAACATGCATGTTGCTGGGCGCGGTGGCTCACGCCTGTAATCCTAGCACTTTGGGAGGCCGAGGCAGGCGGATCAGAGGTCAGGAGATCGAGACCATCCTGGCTAACATGGTGAAACCCCATCTCTACTAAAAATACAAAAAAAACAAAAACAAAAATAGC
>NW_012117177.1:857696-858347 GCF_000951035.1 Colobus angolensis palliatus
GTCAGGAGATCGAGACCATCCTGGCTAACACGGTGAAACCCCGTCTCCACTAAAAATATGAAAAATTAGCCGGGCGTAGTGGTGGGCGCCTGTAGTCCCAGCTACTTGGGAGGCTGAGGCAGGAGTATGGCGTGAATCCGGGAGGTGGAACTTGCAGTTAGCCGAGACCGCGCCACTGCACTCCAGCCTGGGTGACGAAGCAAGACTCCGTCTCAAAAAAAAAAAACAAAACCAAAAACCAAAAAACAAACAAACAAACAAAAAAATGCATGTTGTGTTCTTATATTTTTCTCTCCTCTCATTTCCAGCAGAGATGCAAGTGAGGGAGATTTGTGGCAGAGCTGGAAGTTGAAGCTGCTTGAAGCTGGTGATTTTTTCTTTTTTCTCTTTAGACAGGGTCTTGCTCTGTCACTCAGGTTGGACTACAGTGGTGCAATCATGGCTCACTGCAGACTCAAACTCCTGGGCTCAAGGGATCCTCCCACCTCAGCCTCCCAAGTAGCTGGGACTACAGGCGCACACCAGCTAATTTTTTTTTTTTTTTAGAAATTAGGTCTTAGCCGGGCGCAGTGGCTCAAGCCTGTAATCCCAGCACTTTGGGAGGCCGAGACGGGCGGATCACGAGGTCAGGAGATCGAGACCATCCTGGCT
>NW_012117177.1:863167-863740 GCF_000951035.1 Colobus angolensis palliatus
CATATATTCTGAAAAGGATTATATACATTGATGATATCAAGCCAGATGTCCCTGGATGGGAATGGAGGGCATTTTAGGGCAGCAAGAGAATAGAGGTCAGGGTCTATACTTCCTTTCAGTAGCAGAGACATGAGCATTTCCCTGTATCAGGACCCAAAGAAGACTCTGTGATGGGCCGGGGGAAGCTGGTCACCTGGTCTTGGCAAACATTCCACTACCCAGAGGGTTGGATAGAAGCAGCAGGGACAAGGGATCTGAAGATACCATGCCAGTTCAGTAAATGAGCACCTCATCCCTAACCAGTGTGGGCAGACAGCTGAAGACAGCAGGGATCTCCTCAGGCTTTGGTGCTAGATAAGACCATAGAATGCTGTACAACTAATGGAGATGAGGAATCCCCAGTAATAACTGATGTGGATTTCCCACTAGCATGCTAGGGTTGGATATCAGAGTCATATTTATATTCATTTAAAGGCGCTTTGAAAATGTGACATTTCTTATATGCTGAAGGGTGTGCACTAAGATCCGTATCTGTTTGGTAGGCCTCCTATTCAAAATTTCATTAACAAATCC
>NW_012117177.1:869315-961680 GCF_000951035.1 Colobus angolensis palliatus
ACAATCTTCCTTCTTTCCCTTCCAAGAACTCCTAGTGATTTCCCAGATGAAATCTTATAGATCTTCTGGGATGGTCTAGAAGGGTGAAGTGGGAGATACAACCTAGAAAGAAAGGCAGGTATCTGCAATGAAGATGAACTTTTGTGAAATCATCTAAGGAAAAGAAAAAAATGAGTAATTTATAAACATGTGGTTTATATGTTTAAACACATATATTAATCATATACTGCAACTGTAAATCATGGTATCAGAGAAAATACTTGAGTTCTGCTGTCAGACAGACCTTTACTTCAATGAGGCTCCATCATTTATGAGTTGTGAGACCTCAGGCAAGACATGTAAGCTCTCTTAGCCTCTTTTTCTCATCTGTGGAATGTGGCAAATTACCCATAGCCTTCACAGGCTCCTGTGAGAATTTCATAAAGGTGATGAGGCTGAACAGCTAGCACAGTACCTTGCCAGAGTATTTGTACATGGATACAAAGATGTTCAATGTAGTGGTGTTTGCAATAGTGAAGAACTGGAAAACACCTACCTATTCTTCAATAGGAAAATGATAACATAAATTATGTATGAATACTACAGAAGAACATTCAAATGAATTAAGCAGAGATCCGTGTACTGACATGGAAAGATGTTCAATATATATTACTAGGTAAACAGGCAGATGGCATAATACTATAGGATCCCAAATGCAATACGATCATAAAGAGACAGATAAGGCCGAGCGCGGTGGCTCACACCTGTGATCCCAGCACTTTGCGAGGCCGAGGCAAGCAGATCATGAGGTCAGGAGTTTGAGACCAGCCTGGGCAACGTAGTGAAACCCCGTCTCTACTAAAAATACAAAAAACAAAAAAAGTAGCTGGGCATGGTGGCGCATGCCTGTAGTCTCAGCTACTTAGGAGACTGAGGCAGGAGAATCGCTTGAACCCGAGAGGCGGAGGTTGCAGCGAGCTGAGATCACACCACTGCACTCTAGTCTGGGCGACAGAGACTCTATCTCCAAAAAAAGAAAAAAAGATAGTACAGGTAGAGAAATAAACATTAGTGTGAAATAGTTTTTGGGAAGAGTGTGCTCTCATTTGTGTGTGTGTTTTAAACAGATGTCTATAAATGTGCATGGAAATATCTAGACAGATAAATACTAGCCTGTTAAAATCAGGGTAACCTCTGAGAAAGGGATGATGGTAGACCAGCCTTAAACCAGGTTTCTCTAGTAACTACAACTTTTACCCAAAGAAAAAGCCCATCAACCATTCTGTAGCCGTTAACACTGTGTAGGCAGGCATCAGGGAGGCTCAGAGAAGAAAATCAGAGATAAGAAATGTTTGGTAGTAGCACCTGTGGGCAAAAAAAGAAAAGAAAAGAAAAGAAGGCCGGGCACGGTGGCTCAAGCCTGTAATCCCAGCATTTTGGGTGGCTGAGGTGGGCAGATCTCTTGAGGTCAGAAGTTCAAGACCAGCCTGGCCAACATGTTGCACCATTGCACTCCAGCCTGATAGGGTGAGACTCCATCTTAAAAGAAAAGAAGGCCGGGCACGGTGGCTCAAGCCTGTAATCCCAGCATTTTGGGTGGCTGAGGTGGGCAGATCTCTTGAGGTCAGAAGTTCAAGACCAGCCTGGCCAACATGGTGAAACCTCGTCCCTACTAAAAATACAAAAATTAGCCAGCCATAGTGGTGCACACCTATAATCCCAGCTACTTGGGAGACTGAGGCAGGAGAATCGCTTGAACCTGTAAGGTGGAGGTTGCAGTGAGCCAGGAGATTGTGCCACTACACTCCAGCCTGGGTGACAGTGAGACTCTGTCAAATAAATAAATAAATAAATAAATATGCATGCATGCTTGAAGACTAGATCCCTGAATCAGGAAAGCCAGTTATTGGGAAGAGAGGCCTGGATGCTAGTACTTTCACTAAGCAAACAATATCCTCTAACTGAAAGAGCACAAAGCTTTGAGCAGAAATTCAAGGGTAAAGTCAGTCTTCAGAAAGCATCAAAATTTGTAAATATGGAGACTGATCCCTGTGGGAATCAGACTTTCTGGCTGAGAGGGACACGGAGACACATCCTGTGAAGGATCAGACAGTGGTGATAGTGGCCAGTGTATCATGGCATTAAATTGTAAGCTATCATGCTTCTAGAATAATGTTTCTAAAAGAATTGCTTTGTGACCAGGACAGAGCAGATACAGTATCTGAAGACTTCTGAGAATTGTTACTACAGGTTGAGTATTCCTTATCCAAAATGCTTGGGATGAGAAGTGTTTCAGATATTGGAATATTTGCATATGCATGAGAATATCTTGGGGATGGGACCCCAGTGTAAACAGGAAATTCATTTGTTTCATATACACCTTATACACATAGTCTGAAGGTAATTTTATCTAGTATTTTAAACATTCTTTTTCATCTGTCACATGAGGTCAGATGTGGAATCATCTACTAGTGGCATGTTGGCACTCAGAAAGTTCCAGATTTTGGAGCATTTCAGATTAGGGATACTCAACCTGCATGAGTAAATCCAGAAAGCCCATCTTGGGGCTCATAGTGCAGAGGTTCCATAAAACAAAAGGATGATAGTGAAAATATCACCTAAAGAAAGCAACGTGACCTAGTGCCAACCAGACTGTGTAAAACACATTAAGTAGAGCCAAGCTGCACAAAAACCATTCTGGAAGTCAGACTGGTCCCTGGTGGGTATATAATTGTGAATAGGGGTGGAGGGAGCTGTGACTCAACACATGGAGAAAATGGGGGCACAAATTAGGGACAACAGTCATCAACTATTTTCCCACCTGTTCCCTACAGATCAGCTCTAGGGTAAACCAGAAATTCAGAAAACACTTTTGTACTAATGTTTGTCTTAGCTTTCTATCTTTAATTTTACAACAGTTTAATCTCTGTATAAATAATACATTTAAACAGAGGTGAGCTCATAATGGCTATCAAAGCTTAGATTTTTCCTTTTAAAAACTTTACTATGATAACCAATAATCTTCCCATGTTAAGGTTATAATATGCATCCATTTTGAGTCATATAAAGATATTCCGTCAAATGAGCATACCTTAATTTACTTAGCCACTCCTTCCCTGGAAATATCCAGTGCACACCTCCCACCAATATATTCTTTAATAATCAATAAAAACATTTTGTGTAAACATTTTTTACTTTTGCTTCCTATTATTCCTTTAAGACTCTCAGAAGTGGGCTTAGTGAGTCAAGAGATAGAACACTCTCAGTACATTGCCAAATTACTCCCTCTGCACAAGTTGTGCCAATTTCTAATCCTACAAACAGTGTGTAAAAATATTTACTATGCCTCACGCTCTGGCCAGCACTGGGGATCATTTTAAAATACTTTTTTTCCTTTCATTTTTAAGTTTAAAAATTAAGAACAAATATTTTGATAGATTTCTTTTATATTTTAACTCCTTAATCCATCCAGTAGTTTGTAACTTATGGACTGACAATCTTCGTTCGTCTCAATGAATTAGATCTTGTGGTACCATTTATATTTCCTTTATATACCTATAGATAACAAATTATATAAAATGTGAACATTCTTCCCTTATCACCTACCCCTCTCCCACCCCAATCCTAGGAGTATCCTCTGAATGAGCATGTATGCCTTCAAATCTTTTCATGTACACATTCACATAAAATGTAACTTTAAAGACTCAATGTGTACATTATACACATAGGCATGTGAATATATAGCATGCATTTATTTGTTTTGACAAATGTGAGATGCATACTGCTCTGCACCTTGCCTTGCTCACTTATCATGGGCATCTTTCCATGTCAGTACATACCTACCTTTTCTTTTTAATAGTCATAACACATTCTTTAATCTGTTATGTACTATAACCAGTCTCTGAACATTTAGGCTTTTCCCAATATTTCATTATCACAAAAATACTGCAATGCACATCAGCGTATACAAATATTAGAGCATTGGCCGGGCGCGGTGGCTCAAGCCTGTAATCCCAGCACTTTGGGAGGCCGAGACGGGCGGATCACGAGGTCGGGAGATCGAGACCATCCTGGCTAAAATGGTGAAACCCCGTCTCTACTAAAAAATACAAAAAACTAGCCGGGCGAAGTGGTGGGCGCCTGTAGTCCCAGCTACTTGGGAGGCTGAGGCAGGAGAATGGCGTAAACCCGGGAGGCGGAGCTTGCAGTGAGCTGAGATCCGGCCACTGCACTCCAGCCTGGGCGACAGAGCGAGACTCCGTCTCAAAAAAAAAAAAAAAAAAAATATTAGAGCATTAAGTACCTCTGAAGGATATATTCCAAGAGGAACTATTTAGCCAGAGGATTTGCTTATTTATAACCTTGATGAGATAGAGCCAAATTCATCTCACAAAGAACTGTTTTAATTTGTACTCCTAACAAAAATATAAAAGTTCATTTTTTCATGACTTCAAGAACACTGGAAAAACATCTTTTTGAAAAAAAAAAGGAGAGGGGCTTTTCTTGGCCCAACCTAACATGTAGTAAGATAGTTTCATTTGAATTTGTGTGATATCATCTTTTCATACATTCATTGGTCACATACGTTATCTTACATGAATATTTTTGTTCTCTTCTACTAGGTTGTTTGCTATTGTTTTCTAATAATTAAATATTAGTTTTATTTTATGTTGGAAATTGTTTTCCAAACCACCATTGTCTAATGGTGTCTTACTATAAGACTGTTGTATGTATATGTGCATACATCTCTCAATATCACAGACAAATCTATCAGCTTTTTCCCTTGTGACCTTTGGCTTTTACATCATGCTTAGGGAAAATGCTCCAAAAATACTGTAGAAGTGATTTCCTACCCATTATTGGTACTTTTATAGTTTTCCTCAAATGTATAACTAACTTTTTCTAATATTCATCACTGAAGAGTTTATCCTTTCCCCATTGGTATGAAATGCCACTTTATAACATTCTAAATTCTCAGAGGTATATGGGTCTTTCAAGGTACTCTCTTCCAAATTATTTTTGGTTATTTAACTTTTTTTTTTTTCTTTTTTTGAGACGGAGTCTCGCTGTCACCTAGGCTGGAGTGCAATGGCGCGATCTCGGCTCACTGCAACCTCCGCCTCCTGGGTTCATGCAATTCTCTGCCTCAGCCTCCCGAGTAGCTGGGATTACAGGCGCCTGCCTGTATTTTTAGTAGAGACGGGGTTTCACCATCTTGGCCAGGCTGGTCTTGAACTCCTGACCTCATGATCCACCCGTCTTGGCCTCCCAAAGTGCTGGGATCACAAGCGTGAGCCACCGCACTCAGCAATTATTTAACTTTTAAAGGTATCACTGTCTCTGGGCCATCTGTTCTGTCACAGTGGTATATCTGACAGTTCTCACTAGTATTAATTTAATTATCACAGCTTGAAGGCATAAATGTTGCTCTTGAATAATACTTGTAAATGGATGGCTACACTAAGAATATTTGATGTAGTATTATTTTAAATAGCAAAACACTAGGACCAATAGAAAAGGTTATCAGTAGTAACTTCACATATTATGTGATTAACATTTTATAATAAAATATATATATTTAAAACTCACACTGACTTTCTGATCTACTCTTATTCATGGATCTCACAAATGGTCAGCCCAGTTTTTCAGTTAATCATCACTGTACATAGTATACTTTGTAGACATACCATTCAGACTGGGCTCATTCCCTCCTTAAGTTCCACCCATCCTCTGAGAGCCAGGTCAAGGTCCTCTTCCTCTGTGAGATTTTTTTTCCCTCTATTTCAGGTCACCCTGACCCTTGCTTTCTCTGAGTCCCTGTTGGCTCAACAGTCCACCCCCTACCTTTAGGCCCTAATCATTCTCTAAATGGTCTCATGTAAAGGTATTCTGTGCCTACCAATCTAGTGCATCTCTTCCACGAGGGCAGGGCCCTCCTCTGAAACCTACTTTTCAGAAGGGAGAAAAAAAAGGAAATTACAGTGACTCCATATGTAGCTGTCAAAAGGCTGAAAAACCTTCAAACCTTACTTCATCTCTCCACACAAGCAATGGGTCATTTGAGAATCAGACTGCAAATGCTAACATCTTTTGTGTATGCATATGTCAGAAAAGAGTGTGAATAACATTTTGTTGGAATAAACCTTTAAATGCACATATACCATATCAGTTACATTCGTATCAATTTTCTCTTCTGGATCTTGAAACATTTCCATTACATTTAATAGATTTTTTTAAGTCTGAGACAAAGGAGGAATGATGTAAAAGCTGTTAGCAGACTGAATATTCAGTGGAAAGATTTGCTTATTTATAAATTTGGTTTGAACTGCTAGCTAAAATTATAGCTCCTGGAAATTTCCTCATAAATAAATATGATCAATATACTTAAAACCTTTCTAGATTGTTAAGACAAGCCAGAAGTCATAATTTCGGAATTCAGTTCTAGTGGTAACTGCTGCTTCTGGAAAACGAGGAGAGAAACCAAGAGTATTAATTATTATTATTTTTACACAATTCCAAAAAGAGATATCCACTGCTTTTAGAAGTAGGTGTAAATGTGTAGATAAAACAGGAGATTATCAGGACTAACAGAACCATAATTATTATTAAAGCAAATACTTACATGTGCCATGCACTGTCCTGGTACTTTACATGTAATCCTCTCAACAATCCTATGAAGTAGGAACTATTATTATCATCTCTGTTTCATATACGAGGAACTTAGGTATAAAGTGAGTATCTTGCCCAAGATCACATAGTTAAGTGGCAGAGCCAGGATTTAAATTCAGGAAGTATTTGCTCTTAACCACTAAACTACGCTGCATATAGGATGCTCCAAAGAAAAATGTAATATATGGAACTGTGGAACTACTACAGGGGATTGACTGTAATATCTTTTATCAAGGGATGTAAGATTACACAGTCCTCTGTTGCTTATGTACTTTCTATACTGGAACTACCAATGGACTTAGCTCCATCCTTCCCTTCTCAGAATTTAGACTACTTTCCCAGATAGGAGCTTATTAATTTTCAAAATATTCCTGGACAGTTAGGAAGGTTATGTGGTATTCTCTTGTTTAAGAACTGAGGCCAGAAAGGAGGCACTTACCCAAGATTCTGTAATCAGGGAAGGTTCTGCAATCAGGATCAGACCTCCTGATCCTCACTATACAGCAAACTTAGCTTTTCTGATGGTGACCTAGAAGGTCAAACAAAAGGACAGGAAAGGACATAAAATAAAAAGATATGAGATATGGCTTTCTTCTACATCAGCCAATGCAATTTCATCACACACAAAGGACACCAAAGCTGATAAATAATGTACAAGTATTTCTTTTTCCTTTCTTGTGGCTACATTTTTAAATTTAACTTATTGTATATTTATATAATTTCTGACAATTTTTTTAACTTTTCCTTAAAGATAATTTCAGATGGATGAAATAAAAGAATAGTATTACAAACCTACACGAATCCATCATCCAGCTTTCAACAATTACCAACTGAAGGCCATCTTGTTTCATCTATAACCCCACCCACTGCTCCCCCCCACCCCCGACTTTTTCAAGCTCACGGGAATATCTGACTTCTGTATTTTATTATACAAAAATTTAAACGTATACCAAGGAAAGCAGATTAATATACGGAACCCACTGCCTATCACTCAACAAAAACTATTATTAATTTAGGGCCAATTTTGTTTCATCTATACCCCTCCCCATTTCCCCCTACCGCTGAGATTATTTTGAAGCAAATCCTAGTCATTAATGTATTTAGAAGCCAATCCCAGACATTATATTATTTAATCCGTAAATATTTTCGTATATACCTCTACAAAAAAGGACAATTTGAAAACATAACCACAATACTACTGTGACGCCTAAAAAAATTGACATCAATTCCTTAAAAAACATCAAATATCGAATCCGTGTTCCAATTTTCCCGATGCGTCTTAAACATATTTTTACAGTTGGTGTGTTCGATTCAGGATCCAAACAAGGCCTACTCATCGCATGTGGTTCATCTCCAGCTCGCTCTCGTTCTCCATCTCTTTCTCGCACTCCACCCCCCCACCTTTTATTTAACTTTTCAACATGGGAAAATTACAATCTCTGCAATTTTGAGGCAATTCCCAAACAGCAAATTATTTCATTGGTAAAAATTGATATATCTCTTTTATCTTTAATTTATTCTAGGAAAGAAGTTGATGGCAGAAAGGGCACTACAATTAGCGAATTTATATAATTTATAATTTTTCTCATTCTATTACGCATATTATTTATCTCCGTAACAATACCTAGTATCTCCAGGGGCCAGGCTTCATATTACGTGCCTTATACGCACTATTATACAGTACACGTCTCTGAGGTAGATACTATTATTATCACCATTTTACAAACATGGAAACCGAGACACAGAAAGAACAGGAGCCTTGCCCAAGCTGGGCGTTGGCGAGCAGGAATCTGAATCCAGCTCTGACCGATTGTGAAGGAACTAGCTAATCCCGTCTATACCCGACGAAAAGAGGAAATCATCGACCCTTTCTCCCCACCCCCACCCCGAAACCTGAAACGAGAATCCAGATCTTCCCAGCAGCCGACGTGTGATCACTGCCGTTCCTCCAACCGCCATAGTAAAGCCAGGTTTCTCTGGCAACTGATATCCATAGGCAGACACGTCACCCTGGAGGAGGGCGTATGCCCTTCAGCCAATCACAATCGTCTTGTCTAAGTTTTAGAATGTTCCATAACCAAATGATTGGACAACCACTCCCACGTCAGCAATGACACTTCGCCGCAGTAAAGGCGGGTGCTAGCAACCTGCTTCTTCACTGCTAAGGCCTACAGCAAACCAATCCTCTTCCTCCGTTAGTGCGAGTTCCGGCCAATGACGTTCGCCCTCTTAGGTTTTTAGCCCGCCCTCCAAAAGCGTGACAGCCGTGGGTCATAAGTCTATAGGGCAGAATGTTCACGTGGCCTATTTCACGACCCAGAGTTCCTCTGACCAGAGGGTTTTTTTTTTCTTTTCCTTTTTTTTTTTTTTTTCCTGCAGGGAGGCATTATGGGTTTGTGTTTTCCCCCCTCCCCCCACCACTGGGAGAGGAAGTGTCTACGTGGCCTGCGGAAATAGGCGGAAATGAGCTAAGGTTCCCGCGAGTGGGGAAGCGCGAGGTCAAATCTGGGGCCACGCCCCCAGGCCTGTGGCGCAACTCCCCGAACATGGAAAAAAAAGGCGCAGTGGGGGATTCTGCTGTGTTTGCGAGTTAGGGTCGTGAGTGCAACGGGCGCAAGGCATTAAGGCCAGTGTGTTAGTGCGCGGGCAGGCTCGAGTGGCCCTGGGGTTGCTGTGTGAGCGGCCCTCGTGGCGCTGGAGATGATGTGTTTGCGCAGGCGTGCGCCCCTGGCGTCGGGACTGGTGAGAGCCACGGCGCGCGCCCGCGTGCGTGATTGGGGTGGGAGTTGCGGGGAGGGGTTAGCTACTGTGCGCAGGTTGTTTTCTATTTCTGTATTTTGTTTGAAAATGTTCTAATGAAAAGGAAAATAATTAAGGCAAGGCGACAATAACAGAGATAAAGGGGCACTGTCAGAAATATTTTGGCTTTCCCTGCTGATTTAAATACTTTATAAATACACGTCCTACGTTTTCCTCTGTGCCAAAATCCCGTCGTAAACCACAGCCCTCCAATGATTCAGAGCCAAACCCTTCCATCGTCACGTTAGCAACTCCAAAGGGAGACTTCTTTCAAGTTGTCTAGTATCCTCCTCCCTCCCCTCTTCCACACCTCCCCCCTCCCTTCAAGGTTGCGTGCAGTTCTCTTGGCACAAATACAATTTTCCTATGAGAATATCTACCTATGACAGCCTTCCCCTTCGTTAGAGACTCCGGATTTCTATGGTGACTAGGGCGCTCTTACCTTCGCGGCCTGATCTCCAAGCAAGCACACTGACCTTCTTCAGGCAAATACGCACTGTCAATTTTCCAGAAAGTTCTGTGGGTAAGGTTTATACCTCTCGAGTTCGCCACTAGATGCCGCCAAATCCCAGCAAAGGATTGGCTGTGTGGTCCCTGGGATTCTGGGATTTTGTTTCCCTCCCCCCTCCCCTTTCTTGATTTGCTGAACGCTAATATCTAAGGCATCATGGATATCGTTCATTCCTAGGAAAAAATAAAATCAGCTTCTGTGAATAGCACTAGTAGGCAGGGAACTGTGACCCAAGATCCAAATAATTTTGCTCATTTCTTTCCTTTTCTCCTTGAAAAAAAAAAAAGCCCCTTTCCATCCCTCGCTTCTTTTGTCCTTGCCTTGTTTAATCAAAGAGTTAATGAATGACCCAAGCACTGATGCTGAAGATCCTAACCCTTTTTCCTCACCTTTTCAAATGCTCGCAACTCACCCAAACTGAAAATACAGATAGCTGTTCCTTTAGTAAAGATAGATAAGAACTCGTCAGTAAAACTTGGACCCTGGTATTGAAAACTGATTTTCCTTTTCTCTTGAAATTTGTATCAGATATGTGTGTTTGCACCCTATTTTCTGTAGTGGTATTGGTAGACTTTATTGTGTCTTTGGAGTAAGAGAAAGAGACTTAATTGTAAACCTCATTCCACCACTTACTAGTCTCAGTACCCTGGGCAAATGATTTATGTTCTGTGATCCTCAGTTTTTTGTATGCTTTCTATATTTTAGATGCTGTGTTATATCCTTCACGTCGATTTTTTTTTAATTCATCATCAAGTCCTTATTAGATGAGCAGTACTAGATCACAGTCAAACAACAAAAATCATACCCCTTTCAATTATCTATCTTATATACCTGTACACAAGAGGGATATTTTTAGAGTAGTGGTTCACAAGATGTGTTTCCTGGATGTACCAGAAACATCAGCATCACCTGAAAAATTGTCAGAAATTCACATTCTTAGGTCCTACCTCAAACTTAATGAATCAGAAGTTCGCACGGTGGGGTTTGGTAATCTGTGTTATTACAAATTATCCCAGTGATTCCAGCACACACTGAAGTTTGAGAACCACTGCTTTGCAGAGTAGAAATGCAATGCATATTTTTGTACACACCACTAGAGGGTGCTACAGAATGTAAAGCAAAATAATAAATGATGCACAGTATATGTTTTCACACACCATCCATATTATCAGTCCTATTTTACAGATTAAAAACTAATGTGTGGAGATGTCAAATTATTTTCTTAGTGCACACAACAAGTATGGGAACCAGGATTTGAACTTCACCTGCCTCTAGCCCAAGCCCCTAATAGTACTCTGTTGTGTAACCATAATGACTTGTCTTTCCAAGCCTCAAAATACATTAGAAATAACTTGTTCCCTGCTTTGGCTAATGTTGACTGGAGTGTCAAGAAGAGTGCAGGAAAGGAAACCAAGTAAGTGGAAATATTTTGGTGTTTCCTACTCATACCCTTCCTCATCTCCATTCTATAATAGGATATCACATAAAGGCTTCTGAATGTTTTCTTTCTTGTTTTTTAATTCCCCAAATAATGTTCTCTTTACTCTGCAATTGCCTTTTTTATTTATGTCTAAATCTCTTTTTTTTTTTTTTTTTGACTGAGTCTCGCTCTTGTCACCCAGGCCGGAGTGAAGTGGTGCGATCTCGGCTCACTGCAATCTCCGCCCTTCCCTCCCCCTACCCCCAACCCCGGTTCAATCAGTTCTCCCGCCTCAGCCTCCCGAGTAGCTGGGATTACAGGCATGCGCTACCACACCCGGCTAATTTTTCTATTTTTAGTAGAGATGGGGTTTCACCATGTTGGCCAGGCTGGTCTTGAACTCCTGATCTCAGGTGATCCACCCGCCTCACCTCCCAAAGTGCTGGGATTACAGGCGTGAGCCACTGCACCCAGCCATATGTCTAAATCTCTTCTATGTGTGTTGAAGTTATCAGGGTGGTGAGGAAACAGTTGTTGAAAACCTGTTATGGGCCACACGCTCTACACACCCATTAATCTCAACAATAGGCCTGCAAATTGGGTGATATCATCATCATTTTATAGATAATGAAAGTGAATTCTGCAGTGTGTAATTATTTTTCTTTGGTCATATAACTTGTAAATAGTGGAGCCTGGATAATTCCTGGCATATCTGCCCATATTATTTTACTAAGCTTTCTACTTTTTGGCTTTGAATCTGGTTTAGTTATTTACTTGTTAAGTGACTCTAAGTTATTTAACTTTTCTAAGCCTCAGTGTCACATATTAAATAGGAACAACTATTTCTATTTCATAATCTTAGAGCCACACTATCCAATACTGTAGCCATTAGTCATATGTGGCTATTTAAATTTAAATGCAGTGAAATTTAAAAATGTGGATCCTTAGTTGCACTAGTCTCATTCCAGGGGCTCAATAGCTACTTACAGTTAGTGGCTACCATGTTAGACAGTGCAGATATAGAACATTTCCACCACTACAAAAAGTTCTACTGGACAGTGCTGATTTAGAGGATATACGGTATGTAAAGGGGCCTAACATGGCACATATCTCATGGCAGATGCCCAAGAAAAGTGATGTTGTCTGCTTTTTTCTTTCAGCATCAGAGCTAGGGGTGTTCTCCTGTTTTACTGATGGGGTCAGGAGAGGGAAGTAACTTACCCAAGGTACTGTGATAGGGGATATGTCTGGCACTGGGACCCACATCTCCTGACTCTTGCTCTAACATTCTGTCTAGTATACCCATCCTTATGCTTTACTCTACTGAGTGAGGTTTCAAGGCCAAGCATGTGAACAGTGTGAATTAACTTTGGAGTCAGTGTGGTAGCAGAAAAAGGCATAGGAACTGAATGCCTCTTGTGTGCCACACAGCACTGTGCCCAGCTTTTTACATCTGTTATCTTAGCGAATCCTCACTGAAGCCCAGAGAAGTTAAACACTCACTCAGCAAGTAAATGGCAGACCAAGCCCAGGCTTTTTCCCATTATGTCATGGTACTGCCTCAAATTTGTATTCTCCCCTGCGACCTCCACTTACTAGTGGGTTCTCAGAAAATGGGAATTACTCCTCTTTTGAATGTATAGCTGAACTGCTGTCTTCACAGTCTGTTTCAACTGGAATGGAAAAATAGCTTAGGTCAATGTTTGGCTCCAAGGCCCAAGGCCAGACAGAGAATATTTATGGTCCCAGCCTTCAAAGGACAGGCAATGGATCCGAGAACCGTGTGTTAATTTTCAAGGCCACCATTAGCTCATAACATTGCTTTTGAGCTAATTAGAAAAGCATGCCACCTGGGGGCAGACAAATTGCAGAGAAGGGCCCATTCCAGTGGAACAGTGAGAAAAAATAACTTTTCTTTCTGTAGGCTGTTGCAACCTCACCAGAGCAGCTGAAGAATTAATTTCAGCCTGGACTCTACCTTATTAGTTGGACACCCTTGGGGAGGGTGCAACCTGCCCAACATTTTCTCCTGGCCCTGTCTTACCTCATGACTTACGTCATGACTAAGAGCCTTCCTAAGTCTGGAAGGTAGTAGTCAGTCTGTTCTGGAGGGTGGAGAGAGACACCAGTGTTTTCCCATGGTTTCTGGGTAGTAGATAAAATTGGTCTATTCTGAGGTTAATTTGATATTTTAAAATTTTGGTTCTGACTAGCTTATTGGATTTTTTTGAAGAACATTTGATTAATGTAAAGATTAAAAATAAAACCTAATATTTCAGCTAAGCAAATGGTATTTCTTTAATAAGGATGTTTTTCTATCTATTTATACCGGCCTCATTCCACAGGAATTCTGTAAAGCCAGTCCAGAAATGTAGTCTGAGTCAACCTAGTTTGCTAGTCTGTGAGACCAGGGCAAAGATGAAAATAGTCATGGGAAAGTTTTATCCTTTTAGGGGTATCCATCCTCTTCTAGTTCCTCTCTCCTCTCTCCTCCTATGACAAATCCGCACCCTGAGACTGACCCACCCATTTGACAGAAAGAGATTACTTCTTCAAATGACCCAAAACACTGAGATCCTGAACCTAATCAGTAATGTCCTTGGGTGACCTTGGGATGCCAGACTCACACATAATTCCTTGTTGTCCCCTTCCTGAGTTAATAGTTTAGCATACAATTTACCAGAATGTGTGGTTTCCTGAGCCACAGACTTCACTTGGAATGATCATGTAAAGTCATCCGTGCTACACACCAACCCACAGAAACGAGGACTGCTTTTCTTCCAGTGTATGCTGAGTCCTACAATCTGAGCACTGCCTCAAGAGGATGTCTTGAGTCATTTTTCCAGAGTTAAATTTGCTTATGCTTCTAACCTCCACCTACAGTCCCCATTACACTGGGAATGATAAAAGCTATGCCTTTTGAAAATATAAGCTGTCATATCAAAGAGGACAAACCAGTAGTACAGTGCCACATCTAAATTGTTGAAGCTTAATGCTTGTTATGTGGGAGTTCATTATACTATTTTTCCTACTTTTGTGTATTTTTGAAGTTTTCCATAATAAAACATTTGAAAAGACAAAAAATGTTTTAAGTGCTTCATCAGTCCTGGGGAAGAGAACGCACATGGGTTTCTCTTTAGAAGAGGACTTATTAACCAAGGAGTTGGGTAGAATGCACAGCCTTTAGTAGAGACATACCCTGTAAAAATCTGGGGAGGGGGGCATTTTAGATTGAAAAAGCCCCTTTGCCAAAAATTCTAACTAGGTCTTCTAGAAGGGAAATATCCTCCTGCCTGCAGTCTCCCTCCACCAAACCCCACAAATAAGCCTTGCTGTAATGAACCACTGTTGGTGAAAGAAGTATATCACTTGGGCGACTGAGAGTGGAGGGAGCTTGAAAACCATGGAAACAGACCTCAGCTAATTGGCAAAAACTGTTAGCCAGCAGGAAGAGAAACACAGGCAAAGGGAATCTTGGGGCAGGAGATGGAACTAGGAGTGTAATGGGGCTTCATTATCACCCCAGGTGAGTGCTGGAGAGGACAAAGCTGCTAAAGACAGAGGACACTAGGGAGCAGAATATGGGGCAAAGAGGCCCTCAGGACCTCAGGGTATTCTTGGAAGGCTCCGGGCCCCATCTGACTTGCAGGTTTTTGTTTTATCTTGATGTTTTGTTTTTTGTTTTTGACACAGAGTTTCACTCTTGACACCCAGGCTAGAGTGCAGTGGCGCGATCTCAGCTCACTGCAACCTTCGCCTCCTGGGTTCAAGTGATTCTCCTTCCTCAGCCCCCAAAGTAGCTCGGGTCACAGGCGCCCGCCACCACACCCAGCTAACTTTTTGTATTTTTAGTAGAGATGGGGTTTTGCCATGTTGGGCAGGCTGGTCTCGAACTCCTGACTTCAGGTGATCTGCCCGCCTTGGCCTCTCAAAGAGCTGGGATTACAGGCATGAGCTATCACGCCCAGCTGACCTGCAGTTTTAAAAACAGTGAAGTAGATCCCTATCTCTCACCATACACAAAAATCAGCAACAACAACAAAAATAAAACATTGGGAAAGCTGCCTGAAGGCGCGCACGCACACACACACACACGCTCTTTCGAGGACTTGGGACCTGACCGTTCCAGGTCCAACTTGAACCTGCTTGGAAAGGCAGGTTCCATAGAGTACCCGTTGAAAACTGTGTAGTTTGGTTCTTTCTTTCTTGTGTTTTCACTGTGTGACTGAGCAAATGACGGGTTTGTACACTGCTGGGAGTGAGCAGATATGGTTGGGGAGGTGGCGCACTGTTTAGGGCATGGGGAAATCAGAGCACATGTTCTCTCAAGGTCCTGAGGTTGAGATAAAATGGTTTGAAACTGGGGACAGAGAAGGGAGCAAGGGCGGTTCCTAAAAGGTACAAAGCTGAGATTCACCCCGCTGCTCCCAGGCCAGAGTTCTGGGTGGGACGTCAATGAGACCCAGGCCGGTACAGCCAGCTTCCAATAGAGCTGGTCTGTGAAACTTGGCCGAGAGGACAGAGGAAGATTGATGTTTGCTCCAGAGTGGGGCTGTCAGCTGTGCTCACCACCTCACCATGCTCCCAGCTGTAAACAAAAGTCCTGGCCCTTCATGGCACTGCAGAGCAGTCCAGGCTGGCGTAAGTCTCTGAGGACAGCTAGACCATTTTCTCATCCTGGCTGAGAACCAGAAGACAGAAGAAACAATAGAAGGTGGTGGTGGGGAGCAGGATTGCAAGGGGATGAGAATCAATGACCAGAGGGAAGGAGCTGTCAATTTCAGATCTTAGGTCTGTGGATCCAAGTACTTAGTGCAAATCTTATAGGGAAAGCAGACCCGTTTCCTTGTCAGCTTCACAGATAATAGTGAACTACCAAAGGAGGCTTGCAGGGACTCTAGTGCCTCACTCATTCATTCTTTCATTGAATACCTCATGTGCCTATCACTGGGCTAGGTATTCTGGGTGATGCCAAAGTAATAGAAGACACCTTGTAAATTCAAGGAACTTACAAGAAGTTTGGAAACATGTAACCTTAGGTCACAATACCAAATAGTATGACTTTAAATGCTAAGTGACAGACATAGAATAAGAGTTTAGAAACAAGAGTAGTTATATCTGGTCATCATCAGAGAAAATGGGGTTTGAGAGGGCTGTAGAAAGATAGACATGATTTGGCTGGGGAAAAAAAGATACCAGGCATTCCAGGCTAGGACCAAATTGTTAGTGACAATGAGGCCTGCCTTCGTGAAGGCAGAAGGTTAGTATGACACAGACTCTCTTCAGTCTTCACCCCATCATGTTCCTCACCACAGTTAACCCAGTCTTCAAAACTCACTTAAATGTCACTTCCTCAGGGAGGCCTTCCCTGATCTCCAGGGCCAGATTAAGTACTCTTGCTTTATGTTCCCGTAGCACCCATTACGTTCCCCTTTCTAAGACATCACTGTTTTCACCTGATGACCTACTCATGTCTCCCTACAATTTGTTCTCCACTCCGCAGCTGGAATTTTTTGGCAAATGCAAATCTGTAACATCGCTTCCCTCTTGCAAACTCTCCTACCTCTAACATCTTCCTTCTCCTTTGCCTTCCTGGTCCTTCTTGCTTCTTTCTATCTTACTTTTCCTTCTGGTCACTTCTTAAATGTCTCTATCTAAGTTTGTCTCCCCTGCCAGAATATCAGCCCTCTGAGGGCAGGAGCTATGTTTCTTCTTCACCATGTATCTGTGTATTTAGCACAGTGCCTGGCATATTGTGTTAGTCTCTCCACAAAAATTTGTGAATAAATCCAAGGGAGATGAGGCAATATTAGTAGCCAACTGAAGGATTAATCTGACACTTCTGTGCAAAAGGAAATCTTTAAAAGTTTTTAATTAGGGGGATGAAAAAATCATGAGAGAACCCTGCCATCTGATAACACAAACAGAACAAAGCAAAAAATTATCAAACAAAACCCAGAGAACTCAAACCTCAGCTTACTTTAAACCCAGCCTCCCAATGATCTTGTAGACTCATGTTCTCTTCTTTTCTGTTACTCCCTCCTCCAAAAACACAAGAAAACTTACTCATTGATCCTTCCAACCAGAGAAATTTGGCAGTATGGCCAAATACAGTTACTTCCATGTGTAGTTGTTCGTTGGGCTGGCATTTGTTGCCCACCTCCATTGTTCCAAGTGCTGTGCTCATAGCTACAGATGGAGACTTTCTTCTTACCTTGATGGTGCTACACTTGAGTGAACCCCTTACACTTATCACTCACTTTGTGACTTCAAATTTCTAGTGAAGGGCTTTGCTTTACCTAGACTCAGTGATGGAGACTTTTCAGGGTACTGGAGCCTGCAAAAGACCTCAATTTCAGGACCATCTGTAAAACTGGAGACTCAGTGAGACTCAGAGGATGAATCATTATATCAGTTTACACTAGACTTTTACCTTTCTGTGAGGAGGCTAAATGGCAGGGTGGTGAATGTCTGGAAGGGTGGTTAGGCATCAGTCATTCCTTAACCTTATTCGGTTTACTAAGGCAAACAGGCCACCAAGGTGCACCTCTTGAGTGAAGCAGCATGGAAAAACTCAAGGAATGACAGGAGAAAGAATTGGATTTCTCATTAAAAATAGAGGCACTGCCTTGCAGTTTGAGGGGGCGCTGAAATAAGAACGCAGCTCCAAGAAACCTTCCGGGGGTAATAAGAGGACACCCACTCACCCTGGGGTAGCCCTTAATGCCAGGGCATGGTTTTTTCATTTCAGATTCAGTTCCCAGGTAATTAGGGGGTAGCAAATTAAGACATCAGAGAGCCACTGCACATTCACCCCTTCACACCCCCACTCCCAAAGAAGGGTCAAGGAAAGAAATAGATACTATTTTGTAGCTGAAGTCCTAACTGGATATCTCGTGGCTGAAGAATAACTTCATACATGGTGTCAGTGACACTTTAAAGATATAGTCATTAGTTTTGATCCTCTCTTTCCTCCTTGAATCGTTCACCCTAAACATGAATCCACCATCAGGATGTTAGTGAGAGGCTATATATATAGCAGATGGAGACAAATGAGATTAACTTCCATGATTCATTGCTTTTGCCTCTTAGGTAGCCTTGGGTGAAGGGGGTTCATACACCTGGAATTTGACATCCTAATGAGATGGGACAGGAAGGGTTAACTCCAAAATCAGTGAAGTACATTTCATAGAAGAATAACAACATATTCACGAGAAACCGTATTGTCTCCTTCCTTACCAGACCAACCTGAAGCTTAGGCCAATCAAATGATGATAACGGGTTGTGTTTCTGCTAGGCAAAGACTAAAAGAAGTATAAGTCTAAGGGATTAACAAATTCACAAAGAAACCCTGGTGAAGGAAATCCTGAATTTCTACTACTTGGTGCTTGGCATGACCATTTCACACCTGTCATATTATTGTAACTGTTGCCAAGATTTTTGCTATATTCAGTTTCTCTGGGGACTGTGAATATCTAATATGAGTGTCAGTCAGCAGATGAACAGGGCAGAGGTTGGGAACTGAATGGTCATCACAGAAACAGTTTTCTCCCATGCAGATTACCCTTGGCCTTGAATCTGTTGCTGTCTACAAGTCAGAGCTCTTCCAAAAGTGAACCTCTGGAGCTAATAAATGATGACACACTCTAGTCTTTCACTTCCTGTTCTATTCTCTCCTTTCACAGCTTAAACTAAGTTGAGAAAAAAGGGGGACTACACTGAGGGCCTGAGCTTTACCCAGTCAAGCCCTCAGTATCCCCATGTTGTCTGATGAGCAGACCAGACTAAATGATCTGGGAAGGCCCTTCTAGCTCTGCTGTGCCAGATTCTAAAATTCTAAGACATTGTTATCTGTTGAGCCAGTTGTCTTATGGGAAATCCCATGAGACATTCGTTTTTCTAAAAGAGCCAATTGTTTATTTCTCTGCATGGGCATATTGGTGAGAGTTAAATACAGTCAAGATAGCAAATGTGTTGCTGTGGCCAATTGTCTTAAGCATTCTTACCCTTCTGATAGTCAGGGTTGTCTTTGTAACAATGATTCTCATTGTCTGAAGTAGTTAAGGCTTAGCATTAAACTGAGGACTGATAAGAGTGAGATCATTAGGCAGGCATTGTTAGTAAGTATAAAAGGGGAGGTAGGGTGACAAGTATTCAGGACTTCTGTAGGCTGATAACTTGAAGCAGGGCTTAGAGTCAGAAAGATGCCCAATTGTTAGATTTCTTTGTCATCATGGCCCTTGACTTTAGCCTATTCTCAAAAAATGATCTTTCTATAATATTAGCCAAATAATACAGCTGAAACATCCCTCGACCTGTTAAATGGCTTAAATTGAAAGTTATAGATGATGCAGTTTTGATTTTCAAATTTTTTAAAGAAGCAGTAAACTCTCTTCTCATCCTCTCACCCCACTCCAAAGAAAATATTATGGTAAAGCAAGTATATAAACTGAGAGTGGAGTTATGCAGATTGAAACGTCTGTATATGGGTGTGGGGGATGGGTATGACTGCCTGTCCTTCCTTCCTTTGCCATGAAACCCTAGGACTTCTTGAAAATGATTTTGAAAATCCTTTGCCAAATAGATAAAGTATTGTACTGTACTGAGAAATAGGTAACTTTGGGTAAGTCCCTTAGGGTCTCTGAGCCTCATTTCCTCACCTCTTACATGGATACATGGTTATCTTACCTCAAAGTTTGCTTTGAGGATGACATGGCACTTAAGAGCTTTGAAAAGGAAAAAAAAAAAAAAAACACACACACACACAAGGATACTTGTTACCTTAATAGTGTAGTCGTTCATGACACAACCCTTGCAAAGAAAGTAGAGTTACTGAGAACTAGCACAGCAATTGGGTGGTTAAAAAAATTTTTGAACTACAGTACTCATTACTTTTAAAAACTTATATAGTAAACACTAATTCATTTCATGCTATGAGCTTGGTATGGGGAATACAAAGATAAGTACCTTATAATCCCTGACCTCAAACTCATTTATCTGTGAGGGAAATAGACAAAAGAACAGTATCTAATCTTACAAGCACAAATATAGAGCTATGTACAGGGCATTATCAGATAACCTAAATCTATCAGGATGTTGGAGTCAGAGCAATTTGAGAATGCCTTACAGAGAACATGATATCTGGCTAGAACCTTGACAGATGAGTAGAAGTACCTCAGGTGGTCAAGGGAAGGTGTTGAAAGGCTAAGGAACAGCATGTGCAAAGGCACAGAGCATTAGACAGGATCCAGGTTGCTGAGTTCAGGGATCTGTGGGTGGATCAGCATCGCCAAATTAAGGGTGCATTTAGTGGAGTAAGTGGAGGGCAGGAGCCAGAGAAGAAAATTTCTGGTAGACCAACTTAAGCTACTTGGGATTTTTCCTGAGGCAATAGGGAGCCATTGAAGGATTCAAAGCAAGGAAGTGTCATAAATGACTGTTTTAGAAAGGTCAAATTGGCAATAGTGTGGAGGATAGGAAACCACCCTGGAGTCAAAGATTGAACCAAGATGAAGTCAGGGAGTATAGGGAAGGAGGCAGGAATTTCAGAAATATTTGAACGGTAAACACAACAGGACTTGGTAATTGATTTTATCTGAAGGCTGTGGAAGAACTAGTTTTCAAGGATGACTCCCAAGTTTCTGGCTTAGATGACTCATCAAGATTAGGAAGATGGAGGACAGAGTGGCAGAGAAAGTTTGAAGGAGGCCATGAGTTTTTGGCTTTTTTTTTCTTTTTCTTTTTTTTTTGAGACGAAGTCGCGATCTTGTCCCCCAGGCTGGAGTGCAATGGCGCTATCTCCGTTCACTGCAACCTCTGCCTCTGGGGTTCAAGCGGTTCTCCTGCCTCGGCCCCCGAGCAACTGGGATTACAGGCGCCTGCCAGGACGCCTGGCTAATTTTTGTATTTTTCAGTAGAGACGGGGTTTTACCATGCTGGCCAGACTGGTCTAGAACTCCTGACCTCAGGTGATCCACCCGCCTGGGCCTCCCAGAGTGCTGGAATTACAGGCATGAGCCACCGCGCCTGGCCATTTTTTGGCTCTTGAGGTACCTGTGGGGTGAAGGCAGAAACGTAAGAATCATCAGCACATAGGTTATCACAACCATGGAAATAGTCAAGAACAGACAAACAGTAGGCATGTGGTGAGGAAAAGTGAAATCAAGAGATTAAATCCTAGAGAATAAGAACACTTAGAAGGTATGGCCAGAGGGTCAAGAGAAGAAATTAGTGAATGAAATCCATGAGAGAAGAGAATCTCAAAGAAGTGTGACGACTCTGACAAATGTTACAGAGAATTCATGGACAATTAGGGCAGAAAAGTGTTGACTTGTCATAGCGATTAAGAAGGTAGTATGAGGAACATGGGAAAAGCATTTGAGGGGTGGGTAGGGAGAAGAAGGCAGAAGATAGATTACAGTGTGTTAAGAAGTAAATGGCAGAAGTGACAATGTGGAAATGGCTAGTAAGGACATTTCTTTTAAGAAACTTGGGCTGGGCGCAGTGGCTCACACCTATAATCCCAACACTTTGGGAGGCAGAGGCAGGTAGATCACTTGAGGTCAGGAGTTTGAGACCAGCCTGACCAACATGGTGAAACCCCGTCTCTACTAAAAATACAAAAATTAGCCGGGCATGGTGGCACACGCCTGTAGTCCCGGCTACTTGGGAGGCTGAGGCAGGAGAGTCGCTTGAACCTGGGAGGCACAGGCTGCAGTGAGCTGAGATCACACCACTGCATTCCAGCCTGGGCAACAGAGAGAGACTCCATCTCAAAACAAAAACAAAAACAAATACAAACAAAACAAACAAAAAAAAAAAAGAAAAAAGAAACTTGGTGGTGAATAAAAGGAGAGCAATAGGTCAATTAGGTCAATGGAGAGAAATTCAAGGTCAAATGGAGAGTAGTTTGTCTCTTTATTTTTTCTTTTGGATGGGAGACTCACGTCTTGTCTTTTTCTTTTTCTCCTCCCCCCTCCCTCCTCCTTTTCCTTCTTCCTCTTCTTCCCCGCACCTGAAAAAGCTGAGGCTAAGAGAGATTAAGCCATTTTCTGTGGTTGCATAGTTTTTAAACACATTTTATGCCAGCAGGAAGAACCTAGTGTCAGTTGAGAAACAAAATATAAAGAGAAGTGATTTTAGCTTGACCCTTTTTGTGAGCATGGGTTTAGCAAGTGAGACTCACAGCACGGAAATTTGAAGTTCCAAACAGGCCCACATGTTAGAAATTTGACAGGAGTAGAAGAGAGATTATGATGATGTAGTCTGGTCATGTAATAGCTAATTTTAATTGAGTACTTACTATTTGCCAAGCACTGACTTAAGCACTTTACCTGTATTATCTCTCTCTCTCTCTCTTTTTTTTCTTTCTTTTTTTTTTTTTTTTGTTAGAGTCAGGGTCTCGCTCTGTCACTCAGGCTAGAGTACAGTGGTGCAATCACAGCTCACTGTAACCTCAAACTCCTGGGCTCAAGCAATCCTCCCACCTCAGCCTCCCAAGTAGCTAGGACTACAGATGTGCACCACCATGCCCAGCTAATTTTTACTTTTTTTTTTTTTTGTAGAGACAGGATCTCGCTATGTTCCCCAGGCTGGTATTGAACTCCTAGCCTCAAGTAATCCTTCTGCATCAGCCTCTCAAAATGCTGGGACTACAGGCGTGAGCCACCACGCCCAGCCTGCATTATCTCATTTAATTCCCACAACAACCCTATGATGTAGGTATTGTTATTGCCTTCATTTAACAGATGCAAAAACTGAAGCACAGAAAAATTTGATGATTTGCTCAAGGCCACATAGTTACTGCATGCTGGATATTTCAGAGCCTTCAAGTGTCACTTTAGAGGAGGAAACTGAAACTGAGGGAGGTGAAGTCATTTGTCCAAGAACCCATATCTAGTAAGTGCTGGAATTGTAATTGAAACCCAGGCTCTGTCTGGTACCAAAGCCACCAGTAATCACTACACTGTCATGAATAGAAGCTATTAAAATAGAGAATATGTGTGTATTTTTCTCGACCCAGCTCTGTAAGGCTAAATGTTCCCTGAATTTAGATGATGGTAAGAATTTGCCCTATTCCATAAAATTGATAGTGAGAGCATGTGCTTCCTTGGTAATGCCCCATACGGTATAGTGCAACCAGGATATTTGTGGAAAGCCTCATGGTAAAAGCAGAGACTGAGAAAAACAGAGCTACACACACAGAGTGACAATAGCTGAGTTCTCATGTGACTTCTTCAGGTGGCTCCCTGACATAAGATTTACTTCATCATCCTTCCGTGAAGAGAATGCTCTGTGAAGGAGAAAGTCCCTGGCTCAGATGCCCTTCTAGAATTTCCTAACAAGCTGTTCTGATACCACCAGCCCAAGTTCATACACTGTATGCATTATCCTCGTTGTGAAGTATCATCATGTAGCAAAGAGCGTGAGCTGAGAAGACCAGCTTAATTGCTATCCCCTCAGAGATGACTGTCTTTCCAGTGAGAACAATGTGTGGAGCATGCAGAGGCCAAAATCCCTGCTATTGTACTCACTTGTCACTGGCAGGGCTTTTATCTGGTGATTGGTTTTTGAAATATAGCTTGATACTAGTCTTCAGATTTGGAATATTACTAATGTTTAATCAGAACTTTTTTTTTTTTTCAGAGCAGGAGTGGAAGTTTATTAAAAAGCTTTAGAGCAGGAAAGAAAGGAAAGTGCACTTCAAAGAGATCTAAGTGGGTCATTTGAAGAACAAGTGCCCCGTTTAACCATGATCCTAGGACTTTATAGGCTGGCCCACCTCCGGTGTCTTTCGTCCCTTTCCCAAGTTTCTTCCCTTAGGGTGGGCTGCCTGCATGCACAGTGCCCTCTTTACCCTTGGGAAGTGAGTATGTGCAGTGTGTTTAGGAAGTTGTACACTTGAGAACATTATCATTCTTAATTCAGGGATACAATTTACAAGGTTCTGCTGTCTTCTTAGCTTTGGTTCTGTTACACCCAAGAGCAGTTTGTGTGTGTGGTATATATGCATGCATGTGTGTGTGTGTGAACTCTATCCGATTTTATAAAATCTCTTCTAGGTCTATTTTTTTCTGTGACCAATAAGCTCACAGAAAGAGAATGTATGTGGTATACAGTAAACCGAATGGGAAGTCACACTACATGTACATTCTACATGTACATACTGGTACGTACTGAGTGTTGCTAGGTACCAGGAGCTATGTGAGATAAAAAGTTGTATAATGATCAGGCATGGTGGCTCACCCATGTAATCCCAGCACTTTGGAAGGCCAAGGTGGAAGGATCCCTTGAGCTCAGGAGTTCCAGACCAGCCTGGGCAACATAGTGAGACCAAAAAAATAAAATAAAAAAATAAAAATAAAGTTGTATAAGATACAGTTGTTGCCGTCAAAGAGCTTATTCTACATTTCCTCCATTGAGCAGATGATAATGCTACCTGGCTTCCTAATTCCCTGGTGGTTCCCATGCTTGTTTGATTTGTCTTTCATTAGCAGCACAGCCTAGGAAGACCATTAATCCTAACATAGTGAAATCAAATTTAATATTTTGATAGCAAGAAATGATAAGATAATAATATTCCATTGAGAGTGTGGAGAGGCAAGTGGGAACACACAGTAAGATTCCCAGGAGGTGATATGTTCTTGACAAAGTTGAGATAGTTGCATGGCCCAGTGAAAAGAGAAAATAACTTAAGGAGTCAAGTTAACCTTTCAACCAGAAGCGTGCCCCTTCTTTGGTGACAGGTAGGGACAAATGCTTATGGGAGAAAGCTAAAGGAACAAATTTTCTTCACTACCTTTCTTCCACGTAGAAAGCTCTTTTTGCTTTGCCTGTGAATTCTGGGAGAACAAGAGGCTGTGGTTGTAGAATGAGGCAATAAAAGATGACAGACCACTGGTTTTCCAGAGAGCAGAGCAAACCGAAGGGAAGATGGAGTCACGGATAGCCTTAACAACAACTGAATAAATAAAGCGCTTTCCCTGGAAAAATATATGTATAAAATATTCAGCTGGCATTAAATATTAAAAATGAATTAATGAAAACACCCAAAACACTTTATTTATGTAGGAAGTTTTTCCCCTTTAAAAAATGCTGCTTTAAATCTCAGCATCACTTCAGATGTGATCTAGGCAGAAGGTAGTGTGGCCTCCGGAGGGGTAAGTACTATAAGAATGATGATAAATGGAAGTAACCTCCAAGTGAGCCTCCTGTGACCTCCTGCCGATTCACTGTGGTAAGAAGGATCCAATTTTTATTCTATGATTGAGAGATTGCTAGGTGACAGATGCTCCTAGGGAGACCCAGTATTTCCCAGCCCCTGTACATATGTTGAAAGGGTGAGGAAAATTAAAGTCATTTGCACCTGATTCTGACACCATGCATCTCCCTTCCCTCCTTGGGGGTTCCAATGGGGAGGAATTAACACCTTCCACCTGGCATTGCCTCTGACTAGCTTTGTGTGCTCCTGTGGGTTATTATGTTGGTTGGTACTTTGGCTTCTTTGGCTCCGAGCACCAGCTGATGCCCTGATCTGAGTCCCAGTTGGGCAGGCTCTATTGCTCAGTGCTGTAGCTGTCTCCAGGGCATTGTTCTTGAGACTTCCAACAGGGCAGATTTGTGCAGTTGGCCCATCTGGACAAGATCTATAACAAGTAGAGCTCTGTGCAATAAGCTCATCTCCATAGTTCACCCTCCCTGCTACCCCCGCCTTCGGGCTGCAGCAGCCTGACACCCCAGCCCCTCCATGGAGAGTATCAAAGAGATGCTCTCTGCTCCTTTCAAAGGAGTATTGCTTGTGGCCTCTCATTGATTGGCGCTACCTGGGCAGAAATAGGAAAACAGGGGTTTTCTGCCCTTCTCAATTCAATCTGCTCCCTTATGCCAGTTATTTTGTTTTAAATCTCCTTGGCACCAGAGTTATAATACTGCCAATAAAAATAATTTCTGAACCAGCTACCCTGGTCAGCTCAGAATGCTCTTCTCAAAACTAAGAGACAGACAAGAGGAATATCTCAGTGAACAGGAAAGAGCAGACAAGCGCAATAGGAAAAGGGATAAAGACAAAGTCAAGCTGTTGGTTTGATTATAGGATTTGCTTTCACCATTGGATTTATTGACTTTCAATTTGGATCACCATATGGAGGGAGGCAGGGAAGGAGAAAGAGAGAGAGAAAAGGAGAGAGAGAAAGAGAGAAGCAGAGAGACTGGACTTATGTGCTTAATTATTCTAGGTTCAGGGAAAAGGACAAGATGTCTAAGAGATCATTTGATCACTTCTTGCTTCCAGTGTCAGTCCCATACTTTAATCTCTCCTGTTTTAGTTGCTCACAGTTGGTCACTTCAAAGGTCTCAGTGTGCCAGGCACATGCTTCCGCATGTCCCAGTGGTATGTCAGGCCTGAAGTGGGCTTTTCCACACCAACCCTCTCTATTCTGGCATTTCTGGTAGCTTCAACTGACTGGTACACCTACTCACTGCTTCTCTTTGTGGAGCAAGAAGGGTGAAGAAGCAACTCTGAATTATGGCTCTTTAACTTCTACAACTGCTACCCTGATGTTGGTCAAATCAATATTTATCTAGTGTAGGGGTCCTCTACATGCCTAGTTTCTCCCCAGGAAACTTGAAGCCCATTCTATCCTTAACAAGATTGCAGTGGCACCGTTTGCTCACCAAAAGGAGATGAAGGACCAGGTTGGAAATCAGGGGCCCTGGAAAATAGAGACTTTGGAGAGAAAGAAGAAACAAATGAAAGGCCAGCCAGCAAAAGACACTCTGCGAATAGTTTCTCTATTCTACTCCTTCTGGGTTCCACTACCTTGGAGCTCACTTTTCTCAAAAGTTTTCTAGCATCATCAAGTAAGTTTCTTAAAGAACAAGTATTTTTCTCTTTTTACACTCCCCAGCTGTCCAACAGACCCTGCCACCATGCTAGTTAATTAGGAAACGGAACGAATATTTCTGAGACCAGAATGTTCTGGTGGACCTGGAAGGGTAGTCTTTTTGAGAGCCCAAAGTCTCTACCCCAATTCTGACAGTAATTTCTGGACCAGCTACCCTGGTCAGCTCAGAATGCTCTCCTCAAAACTAAGAGACAGGCAAGAGGAATATCTCAGTGAACAGGAAAGAGCAGACAAGCGCAATAGGAAAAGGGATAAAGACAAAGTGTGGGGCTTCCCAAGAGCCCCTCTCTGTTGGGGCTGAACACGTCTCTGTTGGGCCATATAGTTGCTAGCCCAGTGCAGCCTATGACTGTTCCAACCTTGTCAAGAGCTGGGGAACCTGTGGCTTTGTCTTCCTCTCACTGCAAGGAAACCTGACTGGACCCCACAGGGCAGTACTTGTGGACAGGAAAAACTCCCCATTTGAATCTGCAGCAGGAGGGACAGAGGACAGAGTAATGGCCAGGCTCTGGATGGGAGGTAGCAGGGGGAGAAGTGGTGTAGATTAAGATGACAAATGCCAGAATCTAGTAGCAGTGTTCTGAATATTCTCCACTGGACTGTTGGAAAACAGAGAGGCTCCGGCAAGAGAAGAAGGTCATCCTGGCCCCAGGAATGTGGCCAAACCTTAGTCTCATGAGAAATGGGAAAGTATGGAGAAAATATGGACTAGGGTAGATAAGCCATCTTTTTAAGTACAGCCACCATTGGCACCATGCAGTATAGGCCCACATAGCTTTGGGACTGGTAGTTGAAGTTCTGAGTGGGAGATCAGGAAGAAACTGTCCAAGCGCTAATGGAGTCTAACTGAGGGAGAAAGCCCACCCAGGAGGAAGCAAGAGGCCAGCAGCAGTACTCTATAGCTCCCACCCTATTCACAGAGCCTGGTGGATATCTTCTGACTGTAGCACTTTATAGACAACCCAGTAGAAGATATTGAAGATGAGGAAAGTGAAAGGGAAGACAGCCCGGGAGATGGTGTCAATTCTCTTGGCTCGGTCCACGTAGAGTTTCTGCATGGTTTCTCCTTCCCTTGGAAGAGGGGCTGGAGGCTGGGGACTATAAATGCCAGAACCTTCCATTGGACCTCCATCTCTTGCCTGCAGGCAGTGGCCCAAGCCATAGCCACGGAAATAGAAACGACTTTCTTGGATGATATCTTCCTCCTGGAATTACAAGGAAGAAAAGGCAGAATTTGAGGTCAAAGCTCAAAGGCAGAGGGATAGAGAACAGACCACACATCAATATCTCATAGGGGATGTTATGCAGACAAGGTGCCTAGGGTACACAGGCCCACTGCATGCTTTTTATGGTCACAACACTACTCATGAGATAGATGTATGCTAAGCAGCTATACGTGCTACATATGGTGTATGTTATGATTCCATTGCAGATAGGCTCCAAGCCATCCATGTAAAATGCAAAACATCATTTAGAGCCATCTAAATTCCAGCGAAGTGCCAGCCACTGTGAGAGGACATCTCAATGTCAAGTTATCTCTGACTGGTAATAAACAAAACAACAAAACTATTAGATAGTGAAGCTGAGCTATTCAGTCTTAGTAAACTCGACTTTAATGACTTTCAAAAGCTTCAGAATTCATTTCCCTTTTGTATCGTATCTTTGAAAATTTATCTCAACTTAAAACTGAAAATTCCAAAAGTTTTTTTTTTTTTTTTTTTTTTTTGAGACAGAGTCTCGCTCTGTCACCCAGGCTGGAGTGCAGTGGCCGGATCTCAGCTCACTGCAAGCTCCGCCTCCCAGGTTTACGCCATTCTTCTGCCTCAGCCTCCCGAGTAGCTGGGACTACAGGCACCCGCCACCACGCCCGGCTAGTTTTTCGTATTTTTTAGTAGAGACGGGGTTTCACTGTGTTAGCCAGGATGGTCTCGATCTCCCGACCTTGTGATCCGCCCGTCTCGGCCTCCCAAAGTGCTGGGATTACAGGCCTGAGCCACCGCGCCCGGCCAAAAGTTTTAAATAATCCAATGAGTTATCCAAATTAGGATAAAGCTGATCACTCTATTGCAGATATGTGTGCTACTCTGCAAATCAGCAGATTTGACACAGGGGTCAGTACATCCAGGGTAATTTTTATTACCCAAGGCACATTCCATTCATATATAATGCATGCATTATGATAAACACATGCCCAGTGAGGGGTAAATTTTATATAAGCACTAAGTAATGCGGCAGACTGCCGAAAGTCCATTTTCCAATAGTTAGCTGACAACCTTTAGTAGCTAAACGCAGCTGGGAGCCAGGAAGTAGGGACAGAAAGATAAAGTTGAGAGAGAAAGAGAGAGAGAGAGAATCAAAACCTCTGAGTGTCAATAGAGGGAGCTTTACTTATATGAGGCCCTCAGGCCCCCATTCACAGCCTATTTAGTCTTATTTTATATGCAACCCTAACAAACCTAATTTTATTTACTTCTAAAGGACAGAGTTAAGAAATCCTTCCTTCAAAGATGGTGGTAATTTCTTAAAGTATTCATGGTTTTAGAGTCAAAATTTCAGGTATCTAAGAAATCACCTGGGCCGGGCGCGGTGGCTCAAGCCTGTAATCCCAGCACTTTGGGAGGCCGAGACGGGCAGATCACGAGGTCAGGAGATCGAGACCATCCTGGCTAACACAGTGAAACCCCGTCTGTACTAAAAAATACAAAAAACTAGCTGGGTGAGGTGGCGGGCGCCTGTAGTCCCAGCTACTTGGGAGGCTGAGGCAGGAGAATGGCGTAAGCCCAGGAGGCGGAGCTTGCAGTGAGCTGAGATCCAGCCACTGCACTCCAGCCTGGGCGACAGAGCCAGACTCTGTCTCAAAAAAAAAAAAAAAAAAAGAAATCACCTGAAGTGCAATGGCCCCTTAGAGGACGATGCAAACTGTCATTTCGGTTTGTCCAGGACAGAAAGTGTTCCTGAGACTTGGGTCTTTCAGGGCTGAAACTGGGGAAGTGCAAGGCAAATCAGGAAGAGTTAGTCATCCTGTGGCTACCTGAGGTATTTATTATAAATTATAAGAAAAAGATATGTGTATATTGTATAGATATGACATAGATATATGCAAAATGTGGATAAAGTAGATTTTAAACACTCTGTCCCTCTCAGTTAGAGGGACACCACAGGGTCTTTATCATGGGCCCTCTGCAGCTATGGCAACACATTGAAAAATGGCTTTGCCAGGCACGGTGGCTCACACCTGTAATCCCAACACTTTCAGAGGCCGAAGCGGGCAGATCACAAGGTCAGGAGTTCAGGACCAGCCTGACCAATATGGTGAAACCCCTTCTCTACTAAAAATACAAAAATTTAGCCGGGCATGGTGGCAGGCATCTGTAATCCCAGCTACTCAGTAGGCTGAGGAATCACTGGAACCTGGGAGGCGGAGGTTGCAGTGAGTGGAGATCGCGCCATTGCACTCTAGCCTGGGTGACAGAGCCAGACTCCGTTTCAAAAAAAAAAAGAAAAGTGGCTTTGTGTATGAGATGTTGGTGTTGCAGGTCCTAGTAACCCTTGATGATGATATGACTAGAAGCTGACCTGTCATCATAAAGACAGGCCTTGGTTCACCTCATATGTATTCTGTAATTCATTTTTACACTATTCTGACAGGGGAGGTTGTGCTGGACCCATTTTCGAGGTGAAGAACCAGAGGCAAACAAAATATTTTGCAATTGTTTTAAAATGAAGGGAGTAAGTAAAATGGTTTTCTCCCTTGATTTCCAGTTCAGGGTCCTTCAGATAACCCTGTTCCTCAGTACTCAACCTGATTCCCTGAGCCCCACCCCGGCTAGAGGATGTAAGCAAAAGATGTTGGCAAAAAAGCTCTGAGGGGGAAAGTTGGATCCAACTGCTATTTCCATTTCTATAGATCCAACTATTTTCCCTTTTCTCCAATCATAGTAAGTCTAAAGGGAGTTATTTGGACACATTTCCCAGGCTGGAAAAAACCATTTCACACGGGAGAGAAAATACGGCCAATAGAGTAAGCCGCTCTTGGCTTTTTGTGACTTTAACATATTGTACCTGTTGTAGCTGGGGGAGCAAAGATGAGTGTCTTGAAATCCAGGGGTGGGGCGTCCTGCATTTGGGTATTCTCTATTTAGGCCAAATTCTGAGGGGTGTTTGTGTGTGGTGTGTGTGTGCTGGAAAGGGACATTGGAGCCTTAAATACCACTTTGTGGCTTACATACCTATTAAAATAGAACTTTTTTTTTTTTTTCCTGGCTATCTATAGGGGAGAAGGACTGAGAAGCTAGAGAGGGAAGATATCTCATAACCATGCTAAGGAGGGAATGCACAGTGTAGGAGGTAAAGTGTGGAGATGGGAAAGAGTGATATGTATTGAAGCGAGAGGAGCTAGAAAAAAAGAGATTACAGAATGGGGAATGAAGAGGGTGCTGGAGGATGAAGAGAGGTGGGCAGGGTTCTGGGACCAAGCCCTTGAGAGGACTGGGCAGTATTTTGAAATTTCTTCCAGTTATCAAGTTATTCCATTGATTATGACAAAGCTTTTGCTCTGTCCAGTTTGAGAGACAGTCCTCTCCAATCAGCCTGTGAAAGCTGGTGAGCTGGGTTACGAGACTGCTGTGGCCAGAGCCTGGTGCTAAGACCTGCTGAGGAAATTAAAAAGGGCTTCCCTTTCCTGGGGAAGCTTGTGGACTAGCCAGGAAGACAGTGCAGGATTGCATGGGTAAAAAGTAAACCACTTTAGGCAGTGACATGAAAGGGGGCCACCATACTATGGAGTTGTTGGTTGAGGAGAGAGTTGAGAGGAAAAGACGTGAATGGCTGGCTGGCTCCTGGAACACTCCTAACTGACTCTTGGCTAAGGGTTCCCTGGAGATCACATGGATTTTCTCCCTGCCCTCTCAGACTGAATAATTATTTTTCTCTAGCTGGAACAGTAGGACCCAGACAGAGGTTCTACAAATGGATGAACTCTCCATCAATTTTTTCAGCCTGCTTGGTGCCTCCAAAATTCCTGCTACAGGTCCTGGGATAACAGTGACTTTAGAAGACTCAAAAAAGGACATGATGAATGGCACGGGTTTGATTTTCAGTTTTGTTCACATTAATAATAAACCTCAGCCCACTTTCAGACAGGCCCCAGAGTCCTAAGCAAGGCCCAGGCTGCTGTTGTAACTTTGTAATAATTGAGCACTGGTCATGACAGACTCCATTATGAGCTCAGGATCAGCCTATATATATGAGCAGGAGGGGACAGGCTGTAGTCAGTTGCAGGTTGCAGGAGTTCAGGAAAGGAGGTGGGACTAGTGTCAACCTGGAGTAGCTCTACAGTAACAATGGCAGCCTTTTTGTTCCTGGGACATCCATACAGGCAACTTAGCTGGTGAAAGGACTCTGGATTGGTTGGCAGTCTGCTTTTTTTTTTTCCCAAGGTAGGCATTGAGAAGGCACCAAGATCAAAACTCCTATAAAGATAAGATTTTGGTACCTGCAGGCAGATTTGTTCGACACAGCTAAAGAGGGGGTGGGGACAGTTAGCTTAGAAAATGGAGTGTCCTTTTTTCTTGCCCTTCTGCTAGGTGTGTGTGTGTGTGTGTGTGTGTATATATATATATATATATATTTTTTTTTTTTTTTTTCTTCCCTCCTAACCCTTGGTATGGGTTAGGAAATGCTTTCAGGTTTCTTGAAGAATGAGTCCTACTCGAGGACATGTAGTTGCGGATTAGTCCACTAGAGGGCGTACTGCCCAGGGACCAACTAAAGGACTAAAGGGCAGGGACCGATAAATTTAAACCACTAGATGAGACAGGAGCCCTGCCCTCAGCAGAAAGGGACCTTAGCAAGGGACATGAAACCAAGGCGGTAGTTTGTGAGATATTTTTAGTGCGGACATATGGTAGGGGTGCCCCTGGAGCAGCTGAGGTGGGAGGTGGTGTGTTAGGAGGAGAGAACAGTCCTTGTGCTAGTGTGGCCCAGACAAGCTAGAGTCAGGATTTTAACAGTGGGTTCAGAGCATTGTTTCCCATTCCCCAGAGGTCATTATGCTCTTGCCTCTCTGGCTTTAGAGCCTCCAGATTAGACAGAAAACATGGAGTCAGAGCTGAAGACAGACCAGAACTCTGTGTCTCTAATGATTAAGCAACCAGTATGTAGCTCAGCAAGCCTTTCAGCTTTGCTCATAATTGGACATTTGCTTCTGTGAGGCTGGCCCAGGCACCTCTGTTGTCATGACAACTTACCTAGCACCTATTGTCTGGGCAATTGGGGGTAAACTACCTCTGTTGTCATGACGACAAGATTTATTTTATATTTCCCCAGGTGATCACTTTACTGTAGAAGAAATGAGGTTAACAGAAAAGACTGAGGAAGAACAACAACCCAAGCCCAACAACTCTAATGCACCCAATGAAGATCAAGAAGAAGAAATCCAACAGTCAGAACAGGCAAGTGGTGGTTTCTCAATTCCAACTTAGTTATGGGGGCCCTCTTATAATGCTCCCCTAGAAAGGCACCAATGCCTGACTGTTGAATTCTTTTTTTTTTTTTTTTTTTTTCTCGCTCTGTCGCCCGGACTGGAGTGCAGTGGCCGGATCTCAGCTCACTGCAAGCTCCACCTCCCGGGTTTACGCCATTCTCCTGCCTCAGCCTCCGGAGTAGCTGGGACTACAGGCGCCCGCCACCTCGCCCGGCTAGTTTTTGTATTTTTAGTAGAGACGGGGTTTCACCGTGTTAGCCAGGATGGTCTCGATCTCCTGACCTCGTGATCCGCCCGTCTCAGCCTCCCAAAGTGCTGGGATTACAGGCTTGAGCCACCGTGCCCGGCCTGACTGTTGAATTCTTAACCACCAATTAGTGTGTGACAACCTGGGCTACCTTCCTCCAGGTTGTGGGGGGAGCAATTACTACTTCTCAAAGCAATCTCTTTTTATGTATTTATTTATTTATTTATTTTTTGAGACAGAGTCTCACTCTGTTGCCCAGGCTGGATTGCAGTGGTGATTGCAGCTCACTGCAACCTCCACCTCCCAGGTTCAAGCGATTCTCCTGCCTCAGGCTTCTGAGTAGCTGGGATTACAGGTGCCCGCCACCATACCCAGCTAATTTTTGTATTTTTAGTAGAGACGGAGTTTCACCATGTTGGTCAGACTGGTCTTGAACTCCTAACCTCGTGATCCACCCGCCTTGGCCTCCCAAAGTGCTGGGATTACAGGCACGAGCCACTGCACCCAGAGTTTCTGATTGCCTGTCTAGTCCTTGCAGCTCTGGGGTGGGTCTTGGTTTGTGGGGAGGAGGAGTAGGGAGAAAGGAGTCCAAAGGAGAAAGGCAGTGGGCCCCTCCCTAGTTGTACTCACCATGCGTTGGCGTCTCTGCCTTCTTCGAAGTCGTATGAATTCTTTATGCTGACGAGAAACAAAATTGACAGCAGCATACTCCAGCAAGGCAGCGAACACAAAGAGCAGACACACAGCCATCCAGATGTCGATTGCCTTCACGTAGGACACCTGCAACATCCAACAACAGAACTATCAACCTTCTTGAAGTCCTTCCGTGGCCTACTGAGTCGATTTCCAACCCTTATCGATTGCCTGCTCTTTTTGAGCTTTATCCTGAATTTTTTCTGGTGTTTAAAGAAGCTTTCCACGACATATCCCATCGTCTGAAAGCCCAGATGGAAAAGATAGGACTGCCCATCATACTCCACCTCTTTGCACTCTCCATACTCTACTTCTGCAACTTTTTCCTTCCTACAATTCCTCCCCTTTCTTTCTTTATTCTTCTTGAACTTTTGCTTCTGCTTTTTATTATTGTCTTCATTCTGAGCTTCTTTTGATTCTTTTCTTTCAATAAACAGTAATGAGCATGAACACTGCATTTGTCTTCCCTCTGTTATCTCCTAGGGTCCTCACAGCCTCAGTGGTAATTGGTCAGGCAGGGTTCACAATACCGATGTGAGACACATGAGGACACTTAAGGCCCAGAGCAGATGGGTCTTAGCCAAGATTACCCAGTGAAAAGGTGGCACTAGGACCTGGGTGTTCTGGGCTTTCAATTCAGTGGCATTGTCATTTACTTAGGCTGTGGTCTCACTGACAGACTGGGAGTTCCTTCCTCCACTCCTGTTCTTCCCCTGGTCTTGTGGTTTTCCTTGTTGCTCTTTTGGAAAGGCTTTGCTGATGAATTTAGCTCAGTAGTGAGCTGGGGCCTCATCTCTCACCCTGGAGAGAACAGGGCAGGGATACTGAGGGAACATCACCCACCCCTTTAAGGATGCTTTGGTAGTTGCAAGATGTGGTTGGCATCCACCTATCCAGTCCCTTGTACTCTCCTCTCACTACTTTCCTTGGCAGCCTCCAAATACTTTTGTCTCCCACTTTCTGGCCTCTTCCAGGCATTGCAGCTGCGTGGGGCCAGGAGTGGGGGACAGAACTCAGGTTTAGATCTTTTCATCTCCTCAACAAAATTGCCTGCTACATAGTTTTCAGCTGCTGAGCTCACCACATAAGGCATCCCAGCAAGAACAGAATTTCGGACAGGCCACTTCTTTCATCAGCTGCTGCTATGATGGGAAGTGAGGGTGCTGCAGATCCCAGGTAAGGAGCAAGTTTCACTGGGTAAATAAATCCTCTACCTCAGTGATTCTTAACTGGGGACAACTCTGCCCCCCACCAGGGACATCTGGTAATATTTGGAGACATTTTTGGTGGCACAATTTTGCAAGAGGTGGTGGCTACTGGCATCTAATGGGTACAGGCCAGGGATGCTGCTAAACATTCTACAGTACACAGCTCCCTGCCTGGCCTTCAACACACAGACATGCACACACAGAGACACACATACAGGCACATACAGACAGACACACACACATGCACGCACACAACAAAGAATTATCTGGCCCCGAATGGCAAGAGTGCTAAGGGTGAAAAACCCTGCTCTAACTCTTTTAGGGCAATGTCACTGAGATGGTGGCAGTGGGTTACTAGGCACCCCTGATGAAGCATCCCTTGGTGTCTCCACTTTGCCACTTTGCCACTTACTAAGAGGGCATCCTATTTCATTCACCATCCCTCAGTCCGACAGTGCCCCCAAGGATATCAAATACCTGCTATCAAGATCAATAATGAGGTAATTACTCATCATTATAAAAGGATGGCAATGAAGGTCCTTGGACCATCAAAGGAAAAGACACTTTAAGCACTAGGAAGAAAGTCCTGTTGATGATAAGTGTGTCAATAATACATCTCAAAAATCTTGGCTGGGCATGGTGGCTTATGCCTGTAATCCCAGCACTTTGGGAGTCCAAGAGGCAGATCACTTGAGCCCAGGGGTTTGAGACCAGCCTGGCCAACACAGCCAAAACCCGTCTCTACTAAAAACACAAAAAATTAGCTGGGTGTGGTGGTGCATGCCTGTAATCCCAGCTGCTAGGGAGGCTGAGGTGGGAGAATTGCTTGAACCCGGGAGGCAGAGGTTGCAATGAGCTGAGATAGTGCCACTGCACTCCAGCCTGGGCGACAGAGTGAGACTCTGTCTAAAAAACAAAAACAAACGGCCGGGCGCGGTGGCTCAAGCCTGTAATCCCAGCACTTTGGGAGGCCGAGACGGGTGGATCACGAGGTCAGGAGATTGAGACCATCCTGGCTAACACGGTGAAACCCCGTCTCTACTAAAAAATACAAAAAAAACTAGCCGGGCAAGGTGGCAGGCGCCTGTAGTCCCAGCTACTCGGGAGGCTGAGGCAGGAGAATGGCGTGAACCCGGGAGGCGGAGCTTGCAGTGAGCTGAGATCCGGCCACTGCACTCCAGCCTGGGCGACAAAGCAAGACTCCGTCTCAAAAAAAACAAAAACAAAAACAAACAAAAACTCAGGAATCTGTCCACTGACTATCCTGGCACATCTGAAGGGTTGCAAGTTTTCTGAATGGTCTCCTTGCATTTACTCTTGCCACCTCCAATCTGTTCTCCAAACAGCAGCCAGAGTTGTTTTCAAAATATAAATCTGATTATATCACTCCCCTTCACGATCCTTCAGTGGTTCTCCATTACCCTTATAATACAGTCTATGCTCCCCTTATCATGATATCTAGCCTTTGCCTACCTGTTCATTTCATCACACCCCTTGTAATCTGCTGTGGTAAACTATTTCTGTAGTTTCCCAAAGAGCCAATCTCCTCTATCCTTTCTCTCATTTACCTGGATAACTTTTACTTATCCTTCAGCTTTCACTTTAGATACCACATCCCCTGGGAAGCCTTCCCTAATCATCCCAGTCTGTGTTGGTTGTCCTGCTATATGTGCTCAGGTTACCTACAACTTCTTAGCATCCATCACATACCTGGCTATTCCCTCAACTAGACTGTGAGCTCTTCGATGGCACGGACTGTTTCTATCTCAATCACTGTTCTGCTTCCAATGCCTAGCTGAGTTTCTGGCCTATAGTAAATATTTTTTTGAATGAATGAACAGATAGACGGTTTAGCAACATGTGATGTGCATATCTGCTGGTTTCTGCTTGCTGTCTACCCTCTTTACCACTACCTGCCCCAATAGCTGTAGGCCATTTAGATGATAGGATCTAGACAGAAGTGGCTCCTTCCCTGCTGCAACTTTAGGTCTAATCTCCTAGCCTCTGGAAGAAACTTCCATTTAGTCCTTCCATCCTGCTTTGAGCTCCCTGCAGTTGAGGGGATCAAAGGCCCAGCAAAGATTTGCTAATCAGTGCCTTTGGTGGCACCATAAAGGCAAAGTAACAGTTGTTTCCTGGGAACATGAGGAATGGTCACTCCAACTGAGTTCCCTTGCAAAGTAAGCCTCTGCCACTCTCATTCTGGACACTAGAGTTGTATTAGGGGTGTGAGATTGGTGTGGTTTTTGGAAGCCCCTAGCCTGACCTCATGCGGCCCCCACCAAACTTAATGTTACACAAACTCAAGAGTGAGCAAACAGTCCCTGGCTTACTGAGTCCCTTGCTCTGAGGGGCTGGCTAATGAGGCTATTTAGTTCAGGGTGCAGGCTTGGATAGTTTGCTTACTGGCCAATGAGGCCATGAAGAAGTCATTAAAATTTGACAAGAAGGTACCAAATGCTGCAAACAACCCTCCAACAAAGACTGTTTTTTCCAAATAAAGAAACTAAGTGATTCCTGGGAGCAGATGGATTATGTTCACTCACAGGAGGGAACCAGAAAAGGAAGTTCTCTTGGCAAGAATAAGGCATAAATTTCAGTACCTCTCTGCTTTAGAGATGAATCACCTTGTGTGGCAGAGGTAACAAACTAGGGCAGAGTTCTTAGGTCTGAACTACTTTTCTGCTTCTGGTCTCCTTACAAGACCACTATCAAAACACGACCATCACAGCCTGGTCTGGCCGTGTAGCCCTTGCCTAACTCCAGCCTGCCTGTCAGAGCCTTGTCAATATCCCTGTCCATCTAGGAAACACATTTACAGAAAATGATCTCTAACAACGTTTCCTGGGACATGTGATTCTGATCTGAGTTTTCTCACCACTTATCCCTATAGGGCTTTGGACCACCTCAAAGGTTTCTGACAACTCAAAAATAATTAGGGACGACACCAGCTGCTTTAGCCCCAGATTCATCACTCAGTTTTTTCAACCCTGACACCTGATAATTATAACAATAGTTAACATTTATTGACATCCTGGCTAACACGGTGAAACCCCGTCTCTACTAAAAAAAATATAAAAAACTAGCCGGGCGAGGTGGCGGGCGCCTGTAGTCCCAGCTACTCCGGAGGCTGAGGCAGGAGAATGGCGTAAACCCGGGAGACGGAGCTTGCAGTGAGTTGAGATCCGGCCACTGCACTCCAGTCCGGGCGACAGAGCGAGACTCCGCCTCAAAAAAAAAAAAAAACATTTATTGAGCAGTTATTATGTGCCAAACACTGTCCTCTGTGTTAATATATTATATTTTGCAATAACCCTATGGAACTGGTAATATTCTTTTTTTTTCTCTCTCTCTCTTTCTCTCTCGAGACAGAGTCTTGCTCTGTTGCCCAGGCTGGAGTGTAGTGGTGCATCGGCTCAGTGCAACCTCCACCTCCCAGGTTCAAGCGATTTTTCTGCCTCAGCCTCACAAGTAGCTGGGATTAGAAGCACACGCCACCACACCCAGCTAAATTTTTTTTGTATTCTTAGTAGAGATGGGGTTTCACCATGTTGGCCAGGCTGGTCTCGCACTCTTGTCCACGTGATCCGCCTGCCTCGGCCTCCCAAAGTGCTGGGATCACAGGCGTGAGCCACTGCGCCCAGCCGGAACTGGTAATATTCTCATTCCCATGTTACAGGCAAGATGATTGAGAGGTTAAGGAATTTACCCAAGGTAAATTATTAGTAGATGATGAGCTTGGGAGACAAACCTAAATCTGCTGACCCCAATCTCCTACTCCTAATCACTACCCTACTCCCAGCCATGTAGCATATTCATAAATTCACCATGGATGTGTGAAATTACCTGCTGTGTAAGCCCCCAGTAAAAAGTCTTCTTAGGAACAAGCACTGAGAGATGGGAGATCATAGGGCCTGGTTCCCAACAAATCAGTGCAAGAGGGAATATGTTCATTGTAAGATCCACAAGGAACTGTGTTGCTTTTGCTTCCTGTTATTTCTACATGACAAAGTTCAGTGGCTGGTACATAGCACATGCTCAATAAATATTTATTGAATGAATAAATGGCGTTGCTCCCTGATTTGTTCAGAGCTTTGCTGACTGTAAGGACTTTGAGGTGACCTCTAAATTCCCTACATGAAGACATGAGACAGGGAGAATCTGTGCCCAGTCCCATCAGCACAAATCTTCCTGCGTAATCAAAACATCACCGGGCCCAGACAACTGGAGTCCACTGACTTTAATTGCTATTTTCTACCTCAATTTTCTCATCCCAAAAGAATGGATACTGTCTCTAGAGTGCTTTGTGATAGTTTCTAATTTCTGATACAGTAAGATGACAGAAATTGGTTCAAAACTCTGATATTCTTTTGGTTATTTCTTACAAGGCATGATCTTAAGAAGATTGTTTTACCACTCTGGACTGTATTCTCCTCATCTGTATCATGAGGGAGTAGGACTTCCTACTTGCTGAGGATCTTTTGACCTTGGACACGCTAATATTTCCTGAAGAGAGTCAAAGTAAGGCACTGTCTCTCCTCATTCCCTAGCCAGATAGCATCCCCAACCCCAGCCTCCACATTGTCAACAATGTTATTAGCAGTATATTACAGGGAGAGAGAGAATGCAGGACACCAGCTCTTGCCCGGTGGCACTTCTCAACCTTAAATCCAAGGTAAATGGTGAGCAGGAGGGCACATTGGGATGAATGGGAAATAGGGTGCTCTATGGCAAGCAAGTTCCCTTGCATGTCTCTTCACCTTAGGCAAAGAGGCCCGGGAGCCAGAGCTCTGGGTGGTCATGGTGAGCACGGTGGTGATGCCCAGGCCCACACGGGCAGGGGCAGCATCCATGTTGATCCAGAAGGAGACCCAGGACAGGATGACGATGAGTAGGCTGGGGATGTACATCTGAATCAGATAGTAGCCCATCTGCCGCTCCAGGTGAAACTTTACCTCGATGCAGGTGAATTTCCCTGCAAGGAGAGAGGTGAGGAGTCAGGCCCCAGGTCCCCAGTCTGTAGCTGAGCCTAAGGGGATTAGGACAGGAGGAGGGCAGCCCTCTGCTGACCAGCCTCTGGGCACCTCAGCTGGGCCAATGAATGAGCCTTTCATAATGGCCCCAGGCAGTGCCAGATGTATATACTAAGGAAGCTCTCAGAACGACCATCAAAGACTTGGCCTTTTGCTCCCAGCACTTTCATTTCCAGCAGAAGGCCTTTCACATGTCGGCGAGGCAAGAGGATAAGGAGCAGGAGGGCTCCAGAGTCAGACTGCCTGGGTTTGAATCCTGAACCTTCCACTGTGTGACTTTGTGCTTTGAGCTTCAGTTTCCTTGATTGTAAAACAGAGTAGTGATACCGACTCCATCACTGGGCTATTAGAAAAATTAAACAAGATAATGTATTTGAGGTGTTTGACACATAGGTAGCTGTTACTATTATCATTATTAACAAAGCAATTGGCTTAGACTCCACTTAGATCTCAGCAGCCAAGCTTGTGCTTGCTAGTGCCCCAGAAGCTCTCTAGCAACAACAATTCACTAGGATAAACACTGCTTGTGTCTTAAGCAAGTGAGAAGAGCTGGATAGCAAACATCTGAAAACCGCCCAACAGAGACCAGCTCCAGACTGCGGGGAGCGAGTTCCCGTAGAGCATCAGGCTGCAGCATTCTATTCCACCAGCAAAAAGTGCATTGGCCCAGGCACACCAACCAATGCTCCACCTCCTTTGCCAACCTTCACTTTACTCTGCTTTCCAGGGCCCTAGGGCTGAGAAAATACTAGCTCAGAGCTTCTCTTGGAAGCAGAGGCTCAGGATAATCTAAGCAAAAAGGAGAAGATGCATATATTGTTATTTTATTCTGGCCTAGGTCTAGTCTTATCAGGCCTACTTGATTCTTCAAAGCCAGTGATTTCGTCAATGACTGATTATGGTTTTGACACATTGTATGATGCTGTGATCTCTTACTGTTCCCTGAATCCACCTCACTTCATCCCACCCCGGGATTCTTGTCATGACATGCCTTTATTAGGTACCCATATTTTCTTTCCCTTCTTTCCTTCTTTCCTTCTTCTTCTTTTTTTTTTTTTTTTTGCAATAGCAGTTTTGTTTTTAATTCCAAAATTAAAACTTGTTTAGTATAGAAAAAATGAGAAGTAATGGCCGGGCGTGGTGGCTCAAGCCTGTAATCCCAGCACTTTGGGAGGCCGAGACGGGCGGATCACGAGGTCAGGAGATCGAGACCATCCTGGCGAACACGGTGAAACCCCGTCTCTACTAAAAAATACAAAAAACTAGCCGGGCGAGGTGGCGGGCGCCTGTAGTCCCAGCTACTCCGGAGGCTGAGGCCGGAGAACGGCCTAAACCCAGGGGGCGGAGCTTGCAGTGAGCTGAGATCCGGCCACTGCACTCCAGCCTGGGCGACAGAGCGAGACTCCGTCTCAAAAAAAAAAAAAAAAAAAAAAAATGAGAAGTAGAGAAGGGATAATAATATTCATAAGCTTATTATTTATCAAACCCCTACTAAGGGACCTGACTTCATATACTTTATCTCATTTAATCCTATAGCAATTCTTTGCGGCAAGTAAAATTATTATCTTTCATATTACAGATAGGAATACGGAGGCATGAAGAGACTAAGTTATGTTTCTCAAAGGCACTCAACTAGTAAATGATGGAGCCAGAATCCAAACTCAGCTCTATCTGCCTCCAAACTTCTTGCTTTTATCTGTTGTATCACATTACTTTAGAGACATTTAGTGCTATTTCCACCCAAAGTTTTTAAATGCATGCTTTTGGTTTATTTCTTTTACCATAATATAATCATTCTGTTTTTTTTTTTTTTTTTTTTTTTTTTGAGACGGAGTCTTGCTCTGTCGCCCAGGCTGGACTGCAATGGCCGGATCTCAGCTCACTGCAAGCTCCGCCTCCGGGGTTTACGCCATTCTCCTGCCTCAGCCTCCCGAGTAGCTGGGACTACAGGCGCCCGCCACCTCGCCCAGCTAGTTTTTTTGTATTTTTTTAGTAGAGACGGGGTTTCACCGTGTTCGCCAGGATGGTCTCGATCTCCTGACCTCGTGATCCGCCCGTCTCGGCCTCCCAAAGTGCTGGGATTACAGGCTTGAGCCACCGCGCCCGGCCATAATCATTCTGTATTTATACCTCTGAATCTTACCTTTTCTCACTTGTACTTTCACACATTGATATAACACCTTGTAACCATCCCTTTTAATGTCTGCATACTAATCCACTAAGCAGACACACTATGTAATTTACTTAACCTCTGCCCTATTGGTGGATATTTAAAACAGTTCCAAGTTTTTGCTAATATAAACAGCCACCCAGGAGCCCCCTTGGGGTCAAAGGCCAATGCAGTATTTTGGAATATTTCCATATAATACATTTCAAGGAGTAGGATTCCTGGATAAATAAGTAGAAAAACAATTTTAGTTTCTAAAGTTTCTCAAAGCATGTTCGCTGGACCACCTGCATCAGAATCCTCAGGATGCTTGTTAAAATGCAGATTTCTGGGCATCACTCCAAGTATAGGTAACCGTAATCAGAATCTCTGAGAGATAGAGCCCAGGAGCCAGCATTTTAATAGACTCCCCAGGGGAATATAATGAACACCAAAGTTTGAAAACCACTGATCTATATACAGATTGCCAACTTTTTTACTCCAAAAAGTTTGTATCAATTTTCATTCCCCCTTGTATTTTCTGAATTCAATGGCCTTTTCCTCTTCCCACTCCCCACACCCCCACATACATGCACACCCATATTCATGGGGCAGTACCCAAAACATATCAGCCCACCATGGAAGGGACCCGGGATCTCCCCTCTTCAGGCTGCTGCCTCTATTTCAGGGTCAGAGCTCCGTGCAGACAAATTGTCAGGGAAAATGTGGAGCCAGCAACTCTTAGAGAAGCTGCAGGAGGGCAGATGCTCAGGCTGGGAAAGCAGCCCTTCTCCACTTCTTAGCTGACATTTCACACCTGGGAAGTTCCTGAGAGCTGGCAGTGGTGACACAGTGGGAGGTGTGGACTGTAAGCTGGCCACTGCCCTCAGGCCTATTCCCTCTGGGTTCAGCATAGTCACTCCCTATTACCAGATATGGATTCCCTGCTTCCACACAAAGTTGACCCCAGGAAAAGTGGGAAACTTGCCACCCACTGTCGTTTGCTCTGCAGCATGCGACAGGAACAAGAACATGGACTTTGGAGTTAGAAGGCTTGGATTTAAATTCGAAATCTGCCATTTACTAGCTATATGACTTGGACACTTGATTTAACTAACTTCTTAGAACCTCAGTTTTCCCTTTCTGAAAGATGGTATTTATAATTGCTATCACAAATAGATAAGTTATATGAAGCCCCTGGCCCCATATCTGACATAAATTGAACCTTTGATAGAGGCCAGCTGACCTGTCCCCTTGCCTCACATCTGAAGGTTCTCCTGTGGCTCACAGCTGATAAAGATCCTGGTTTTTACCTGTGTTGTAGTGCTTGGTACAATAGCCTAGATCCTTCTCATGCCGCAAGATAAACTGGGGCAGAGTCAGCCCCTCAGCCACTTGGACAGCAGGAGCATCTTCCAGCCACTCAAACACGAGGTCATTCATGGTGTAGCCAACTGAAAGTGACAGAGATGGCAGAGGGCTGCAGAGTGTGGGTGTTGGGTGGGGGTAGGGGTAGGATCAGAACAGGCAGGAGAGAACAGGTGAGGAGTAAGGACTGGGGTTTAGGAGCTTCATGCTTATCATGGAAAGGGAAACTTTTCTGGAGAGGACACTTGGTCAGTTGTCTCACGGGCCCATCCTGAGTGGGCAGGTAAATCAGGAAGACTACAGACTCCTACCCTGTTTTCAAGCTTGAGAAAAGCCCAAAGAGAAATCATTTTGGCAGACCTAGAAAGCAGGTCAAGAGGGTTGGAAAGATGTCAAGGAACCCAGCTAGGAGCCTCCTGCCATATCTCAAGCCCAGGGGAGTAAGCATGTGTACCGAACACACGTCTTAAGCTGAGCTATCCTCAGAGCCAGAGCTTCTGCCACATCACCTCAGGGAGGAGACAGCTATTTATATCCTGCCAGTCATGCATGGGACAATGTGCATACCGTAGATCCTAGCCAGGGCCTTGAGTTGGGACAAATTTAAAGGTAATATCTGAACATGCCAAGTTATTCACACATACATAGCAGTTCATGAGGGCTCATGCCACGTATATGACCATATTTGCACATGTCAGGTAGAGATGGGAGCAGAAACACCAAGGCTCACAGACATCCAGTGTTGGGCCTTGACCCAGAGTAGCTCTGTGACTTTGGATAAGTCACTTTCCCTTCTGTAAAATGGGAATTATAGTAGCTGCTCTACCCACTTTTCAGAGCTGCCGTGAAGGGATATTGAGAGCCCGGGTGTGAAAGTGGTTTAAGAACTCTAAAGAGCTGACCACACAAGACACATTCTACTCATTACAGATATTTTATGCTGGAAACAGCCTTATAAGACTTCTTCTGGGAACATCTAGTGGATGGCTCCAGATCTAACATCTCCCCCGACCCAGGAGATGAGGAGGGAGTGGAAATAAGTGATGGCCCAGCCTTGTCATCCTTGGTTCCTCTGCACTTTGGGCAGCCCCTCCAGGCTGGCACCCCTGCCACAGAGGAGCCCTTGGCTGACCTCTTCATTCTAGGCACTGTCTTCTGCCTAAAACCGTCATCTCCTACCTCTCTACAAAGGTATCTGTGTTTGTGGGGAACCAGGGCTCCACGATTGCCCCCACCCTGCCCACTCTGGCATTTTTATAGGCATCTTCAATGCCTTAACTCAAGGGAAGTAAAGGTGGAACTACTTCAGGCACTGTGAGAGGGGACACACCTTTGGGCAGAGGAGATGCCATTCAAATCGCCCCCCAAAACAGCACAAAAGCATTTGTGCGTAAGGCTGATGCCTTCCTGTTCCCCAGCCCCATGGAACTGCCAGATCAGCAAATAGTGTGGGGATGAAAAACACACTGTTCTAGGGGTTAGGGAGCCCTGGTTTCTAGTCTCATCTGTGCCAAGAATTGGCTGGGTGTGCTTGAGTAAGTTCTTCCCAACTCTGGGTAGCCCTTTTCGTCTGTGATGTCATGAGGTCCGGTTAACTCACTGTTATTCCAGCTCCTCTGTGACTCTATAGAGACACTTACAACTCTCCAGCTGCATCGTGCAGGTCTGGATGTCCATGGGGAAGTTCTTGAGGTCCATTGGGCAGGACAAAATGAGGGTCAACCTAATGGGATCAGTAAGAAAGAAATGACTTCGGCTTACTGGGGCCCATCACAGCACAAGGGAACCCTCCTCCCACTCCTCGGTCTTCATCTAAATTCTTCTCCTGGCCATCCACCCAGTGCACCTGATGCTGTAGAGTACATTCCCATTCTTGAAGATGCGCAGTAACTTGTTGTCTGTGGTCACCTCATGGAAGTTGGCCCCTTTCTCATTGGCAAAGAACAGGTCTGGCTTCCAGATAGAGTCCAGCATGGAGGGATCGAGGTCCAGAGAGTCGTCAGGATATTCTCGGTAGGACAGGCGTGGGTCATTCCACTGTTGCCTCAAGAACACATTTACCCGGTAGTCCTGGGAGGGTGCAGATATGGGCCCATCAGAAACATTGCCATTCCCAGGGGCCCAGCAAGCCTGTATGGGCAGGAAGGCCATGAGGAGGAGTGTTGGGAGCACATCTCGGGCAGTAGGCATTTTTCACTGGAGAAGGAGCCTTCCTTGGGCTGATATGGCAAAAGATGCTAGCTTGCTATCTGGTGGGCTCCTCCCACTCACACTAGGCTGGAAGTGGGGAGTGGGGAGATCCCTTACCATGGTGGTCTCGGTGACGGAGCTGAAACTGTTGATGAAGATGTTGCAGGTCACGTTCACGGGTGGGCCTGAGGGTAACAAAGCACAGGCCATTGGCAGGGCATTCCAGGAGAATGGGAGCAGCTTCCAGAACTCCCTCCCTGAGCTTCAGGCCAGGGCACTGCTGGGAGAAATCAGTGCCAGCTACACACGCCCATGGGCAATGGGGTGGGGAGGCTCCTTCTGAGCTGTTAGAACTAGCCCTAGCCCTGGACCTCCAGCCTCCTTTCCTTAGGGGAGGCAATAGGGGCTGGCTGGGTAATGTTCTGCCAAAGGTGGTGGGGAGGGAGGAGTTTTTATAGGATGAAGATTTCTTACCTTTAAAATTGGGTCGAATCCTGGCATCATACCCAGATGTTCGCCCCATAAGCTTGTCTAGGAAATCAGAGGGGGACATGGACTGGGACCCCTTGGTTCCAGATTTGACTTCCTCTTTTGCCAAGGCCACCCTGGACAGGAGAGGTAAAAAAGTCTGAGGCCAGTTGTGTGCTGCATTTATCACAGGCTCTCAGTTTCCTTACCCCTCAGGCAGGAGGACAGAAGATGATGGGTCTCTGGGTGCCATTTGCAAAACGAGAACAAAAACAGCCGTAAATCAACACGGCAGCCTACCTGTTAGTACTAGAAAAGTGTTTTCGCAAACAGTAGGTCTTCTTACCCTCCCAATTCTCAGTGAGATGGGGGTGAGGACTGTTATTCCCATTTTACAGATGAGAAAACTGAGGCTTCAAAAGGAGGAATGACTTGTTCAAAGTCTCAGAGCTAGTGACAGGGTCAGGACTCATACCCTAGGCTGAGGCCTCATCCAGTGTTCTCTTTCTGAAGGTACTTGGAAAACACTCAATGAGAGATGTCTTGCGGAAAATGATATGGCTACTACAAAGTTTTGCCCGTCTAGCCTAGTCAAGGATGGGAAGGGCTCAAGGATAACTTTTATTTTTGAGAGTTGCTTGGGCTTTATGCTGGGCTGCTCAGGAAGTAGGATTCAGCTTCTGAAGAGGGAGTTTTGGCTTCTGGCGGGTGCTCCAGCAGGAAGCTATGTTTGAGCTACGTTTTAGTTAAGGGCCATGCCACTGCAGGCAGGGGAACTAGTCTTGGTAACTATAGTGGGGAAGCAGGACTCTAGGGATGGGGAAAAGCCTCCCGGTAGGGTAGACATGCTGAGGTCAACTCCCATATTTTCCTGCTAACAGCTTGATTTTGAGGAAGGAGCCAGTGTGCTTTGGCATAGCTTAGAAGCCAGTCCCCTTTTCCCCTAACAGATTTCCCTCTAACAGCAGCAAAGCCCCTTCCATATGCCTACTTACCAACTTGCCAGCTAACAGATAAACTAGGGATTAGGAGCTCAGCAAAGCCTTGGGGACAGGAGCAGTGCTCAGGGCCGAGCTCAGCTGGACTCCAGGCTGGGCCAGGCACCTCCTGCTCTCTCCTGCCTGCTGTCATTGCTCTATAGCCGACTCCACCACTGTCACTGCTGCTGCCACACTGTGGGACTGAGCAGCGGGGTAACTGCTGTCCTGCTGGGGACTAGTCTTTTTTGAGCCAGTGGGCTCCTCTTTCCCAGTAGATCCATGTACCATCCAGTGACCGACAGAATAATAAAAATGGCTAAGGCACCATGCTAAATGCTTTACACACTCTATCTAGTTTAGTTCTCACATTAGTCCTCTCGACTAAGTATTATGATTACCCCCATTATATAAATGAGAAGACTGATGATCAGCAAGGTGAGGTGAATTCTTCACGCTCATGCAGCTAGTGAGTGGTAAAGCCAGGATTCAAATCCAGAGCTATTGACTTCAAAACTAGCTCTATCTATCACAATTACTATGGTGCAGGCAGCCCAGGGTGGGCTGCCAAGGAGCCAAAGTAGGGGAAGGTCAGTGGCAGCCCCACCCTGACCTTCTAGAGTCCTGCCTCCTTGAATCTTCTAAGCAAGAGGAAGCCCTTACCCTGGGGACAGAGGCAGGCTCTGAAAATCCAAGGAGGCTGGTGGTGGTGCTGGAGCAAGCAGAAGTCTGTGACTTCACCACAGGATGTCCACACTAGCCAGGTGCTGCTGCTGCTGGCCACCTGCCACCTGCCTGCTGGGAGGCCACGTGGTCCTGCACATGGAGAAACTGGACCCTCCCCACTGTCCTCAGCCCCACTCTCAGGTCACCTCTCCTGCTAATCCTAGACCTAGTATCCTGGGACAGGCTATGGGCTTAGCAGTCTTGGGCCCCAGCCGCTGTTGCAGTTCCCTCTTCTGGAGCTAACTTGTCTGAGGACCTGAGAGCAGTCACAGTGTGCAGCCACTTCCTCCTGTCTTTCATTCCTGGAAAGTCCTAAACACCTGCAGGACCTAGGAGGATCCAGAGCTGACAATCTTTCTCATGCTCTGGGGCAGCACAGGGAGAGAACTCTAACTCTGGTGCTAGGTAGCTGAGTGACCTTGGGCAGGTCACTCCCCATCTCTAGGCCTCAGTTTCCATATGTACAATGAAGGACTTGGACTCCAGACTCTCTAAGGGCCTGTTTTGCTCTAACTGCCTCTGCTTTCCAAGTCCCAGTGGGAATGCTGTTACTGGAGCTTGGGCTTTGAGGCAGCCTCCCCGCCTGGAGGGCCTGCAAGACCCAGTGTGGTGCCCCCTTCTGCCTGCATCCTCCTGTCAACTCCAGCTGTGCTGCCATTCCACTTTGAGCTGCTTTTCACTCTTTAGAAGTGTATTGCCCTGCTCTGCATCCCTGCCTGCCTGCCAGCCAACGTGTCTGCAAACAGTGGAGTGGTAGGCTTCGCAGAGGCAAGCAGCCCTGAGATGTTTCTTGGATTAAGAGGAGGAGCATGCTGTAGTGGCACTGACCCCCTCCACCTTTGGAGGCACTCCTCTTATGACCAGGTCAGCCTAGGCTACAGCCATCTTTCCTGTTCAACTCACCCTGCCAACCTAGGCTGGCTCCTGGTCTCATGAGAAAGGGGCAATTGGTGGGGGAACATTTACAGGGAGCCCAAAGGATGTCTTTCCTGCAAGCCCAGGAAGTGACTGCTACTTTTTCCCCCTCAAGGAATAGGGAGCAACCAAGTGAGCATAAGCAGGGTGACTGCAGAGGGCCAAAGAATGTCTAGCCCAGCTCCATCCTGATGTAGTCTTGAGCCAAACCTCTGCTACTTGAAGCCTCTTGGGCTGGCAGTTGACAGATGTTGCTGTCATTTTTAGCGATCTCAGCAGTGTGTGGCCCAGATGGTAGGGAAACAGGGTTAGGTGGATGGACAGATACCCTCCATTCTGGGGCTTAGTTGCCTAACCCCTACCCAGGCCTAGGAAACCTCCACCTGTGCAGAAACATTCCCAGCATGACCGGGGCCTTGACATCTCTAATACGAAGCTCTTGGGGTCCTAACTGGGGGAGGGCGTGTCCTCCCCTGAAGCCCTCCAGACTGTGGGCTTTGTGCAAACTTAGAGGAAAGTGTGCCAGATACCCAGGTTGCCCATTCCCCTTGGCTAGTGTTTGCATGCACCTCCTTCTCACCCCCACTCAGCTCACCTGAGGAGGACCTGCCCTGGCAGGGTCCAGAGGAGAAGGAAGGAGAGGGTTGCAGGAACAAGAGTTGTCATTCCGCGGGGATCTTGAAGCCCTTTCTCAGCCTGGCTGCCAACGTGAGAGGGGATATCCCTGCAGGAACACCAAAAGTACAGAGCCTTTCTCCAACTTGGGCTGCTCGCAAAGAGCCTGCTCTCTCTCCTCTTCTGCCTCTTCTCCTCTGGCCCGTCTTTACCTGCCAGGGGCCAGAACTATTCCCCTGGAAATGATCCTGACACAGATAACCCTACTGGCTTCTGCTTGGGCTTGCCTTGGGCTCCGGAGGGCCTTAGCCTGCCAGCCGGGAGCTGGAAAAGACTCTCTCTGGGCAGCAATCACTCTCTAAACCCTGAAGACTCTTGGTGGAGAGGAAGGAGGGAGACCGGTAGGAAGATGTTTTCCTGCCTCCCACCTCCCCCTAGATGCACCCTCCGAAAGCAGCAATTTAAAGGCACAGTCGGCAGTAGCTGGAGTGGGGTTCAGAGCCTGCCTGTGTGCCGGGGAGGAGCTTGGGCTGCCGTGGCTGCTTGGGGAGGGCCGGAGGTGTTCTGTCCAACCTCTAACTCCCCAGCTGCAGGAGGGCATGTAAGCCGCCCTGCTCCCCCCGCCCCCCACCTCCCACCCTCGACCAGCTTTCCTTTCATTCTGGAGCCAAGCTGGAGCCCAACAGTAAAGTCCTAATGATTTTTACCAGGGGGAAAAAGACCTGAGAGGGTTTAGGCAGCGCCACCAGGTATTCTCAAGCTGACAGCTTCAGGTTAGAGAGAAAGTGAAGAGGCCGAGGGTAGGGACAGCTTTCCCCCAACTCTCTGGATAGAGGCACAGAGGATGCATGATACAGAGGAACTTGGGAACCCTCCTCAGGTGCGGTCTGCCTGCTTGACAGTCTGTCTGTCCGTTCGTCTATCTGCCTGCCCCCCTCCCACTTCGCCCTTGCATTTGTGCAGCCATTCCCCTGCCTGCTTTCCTCCCTGAGGTCGTCTCTCGGGGTCCTCTATAGCTCTCAGAATTCCTCCTCCCAGACTCTCCTTCCTCAGCCTGGCTTATGGGAAGGGACAGAGATGCAGAGCAGGGCTGGGACACATTAGGCTTTGCAGGCTTCAGAGGAATCGCAGCGGGTCAAGAGCAGTGACCTAGCGGCCCTCAGCCCTGGATGGAGGACAGAGGCAGAGGGGTGGGCTGGCCTCCTCCCTTGCCTCCTGCACATTTGCTTACAGCAACCAGGTGCTTTGGAAGCTCCATTTTCTCCTGCCTGATCCTTCCTCAAAAGTTCCAGTGTGTTATCTAAACACCTCTGAGACTTCTCCCCTCCCCCATTTCCTCTTGCTCTATCTTCTTTTTTTCACTCTACTCCTCTCTTCCTCCCCCTCTCCCTGAAGTTTTCCTTCACGGACCCTCTGTCCATCTCCATCTCCAATCTTCGTTGCTGTTTCTTCTCTGTGTCTCACTTTCTGTATCTGTCTCCCTTTCTTCTGTCTTCCTCACTTTCTCTCCATCCCCGGTTTTCTCTTTCCACCTCCCCTGTATCTTCACTCTCTCACACTCTCCCCCGAAACAACAACAGTGAGAAGCCAAGGGTTTTCATTTCTCCCTCAGGGGAAACTCTCCCACCAGCTCTGGGGAGTTCTGATTGCATACTGTGGGGAGGAGTCTGTGCCACCTTCCGAGGGTCAATCCCACAGCTGACTGTGGCCTCCTCAACCTTGCCAGAGAGGGTTTGAGGGGATTGGAAGCTCCTCCACATGGCCTATTGGCTATATGGAAGGATTAATAATGAGGCAGCCATGGGTGGAACCTGTGAAGCAGCTCCCTTTTGGCTGTGTTGTTATTAAGGAAGAGAAATTTTCAAACCATAAATGAAAGGGTAAGAAGAGAATTTTAAATACACACTGAAATATTGACAGGGGAGCTGAGCTTTTGGAGTTCGGACTGAGAACATTACAAGTCTCAAATAATGCCTATATGGTCAGTAAATGTAAAATATCCTAAAACATCTTTAGTTGCCTTTTCACCTGCTCACCCCCTCTCCTTGTTTCCTTTAAGCATCATGATCCCCACTCCACGGGCAGGAACTGAGCCTTACAGAACCTCCCAGGACAGAGCTCCTTGCTGGGGCGGTGAGGGGGGTGGCTCTTGTCTCCTCTGTGCAACTCACTTCCTCTGGCAAAACTCATCATGTCACTTCTCCTGCTTCAACAGTTCCCCATTGCTCTCAGGCTGCAGCCCAAGGTTGGTCACTCTGCTTGTCCCACTGATGCACCTAGAGTTGCCTGTTCTGTCTTTCCAGCTTCCTCCTGTTTTTGTATGTTGTTCCCTTTATCCAAAGTACTTTTCCCTCCACTCTTACCCTTCTGGACTGAGTCTTGTTGTCATTTTGTCAAGGAAGACTTCTGGAGCTGCCCCCATGTCCCTTGGGTCTAGGATAGGAGACTCTCCAATGTGTTCCCACAGGACCCTCACCTTGGCAGCATTCTGTCACACTGTCACATTACCAGATTACTTGCCTGTCTCCTCTACTATCTCGAGCTCCCTGAAGAGCAGAGACACATCATCCACCAAATCCCCAGCACACTATAGGCAATAAGTGAACATCTGTTAAAAGATGCATCCTGGGCAGGAATATTTCCTCAAGCTCAGTGCCTCTGCATCTCTCTCTGTCAAACAAGAAGTTTGACACACAGAGAGAGGCCAGCATGAGGTAATGGTAATAAGGAAAAATGAGAAAGCAGTTTTTATTCCCTTGTCCCTTAGGTCTGCAGCCTCACACTCTGTCATCTGGAATTCTTAGCCAATGGAAGGCATAGGCCCCTGGGGACCTGTTCATTGTCTTGGGTCCCACCTCCTGTGTGCCAGATTGGATCTCTGAGTGCTGAGATCGTAGCAGGGTCAGCTTCATGGGAGGAAAGATCCCTTCTTGTGAGAGGCTGTAGCTATGATCAAATGTCTGGCTGACATGATGAAGAGATACAGCTTTCTTAGGGTGCTGGAAGTAGGCTCCTGGGGTATAGAAGGGAGAAAGGGAGGTAAAGAACTGAGTAAGCTGCACTAGGCCTTCACAAGCAGCAGGAGAGGTGTGAATTGGAAGAGTTCCATGTAACAACAGGAAGTGACACTCTCCAAAGATGAACTCAGCATTTTCTGCTGTGGGAAGGGTACAAAGTTGTGTTGAGCCTCGCCCCATAACCTTTGTCTTTTCTCATCACTAAACTATGGAGCATATGCATCGTCATGTTCCAAAATGTATCGCACCCTTTTCCTGTTTTGCACCTGGCTGCCATACTCACCCAAGAACTGGCTTTCTTGCAGTGCTGAAGTTGTATAGAAGCTACAATAGGCAAAATGTTTTTCAGAATGAAAGATATTATTTTGTCATGAAAAAACTACCAAGCTGCTAAAAATGGATTAAGCACATTTTCACAAGTGTTTCATTCCAGAAAAGAGTCTGTCACATTTCAGCCCTATGCAGGGAAAATTGCAACTGTGTCCTGCTGACAAGCAGGCTCCCTGAAATCTCAGTCTGAGGAGCAGCAGGTCTGCATTAGGGTGGGTATTGTTTGGTAAATTCAGTGACTTCTAGGGCTACATTTTGGGGGGCAAAGTTGGAGAACCATTTGGCATACCTTTCTGGACTCGACTCCAATTACCCAGATGGTATGGCCCCCGGATTGCCTATCTCACTTACTGAAGTAGAGAGTGAGCTGAGGGGTACCTTGAAAGGCAGTCTGTGTTCCCCAATCTGAGGAAACTCTCAGAGCTTTAGCTACCCTTCAGAAGCACTAGGGTAAGAAGTTGGAGGGGGGTTAAAAAAAGACAGATGCCTTTTTAAAAATCTGCAGACAATGACCGTGGTGTTTCAGTTGGATCTCTAAGGAGCAAGGCTGCATCTTTTTGCTGTGTGTGAATTTTTCTTTTCAGGGTTATTTTCAACTACCAAGGATATGACAATTTACTTGAAAGAGGAGGCTCAACTTCTGGTGCTGAGGAGCACTGGCATAAGAGGCAGGAAGCTCTTTCACCCTTGGGAGTTAAGGGGATGGTGCCCAGTGTGTGGGGACAGTAGTGGTGATGGAGGTTTCACAGTCCTAGACTCAGGTGGAGTAAGGAAGAACAAAACTGCAAATATGATAGACACATTCAGTGCTCTCTTGACTTTTGGACAGGGACTGGTTCAAGTCTGATGCTTCGAAGATTTGGCTTCATCCTTTTGTTTAATAGAACATTTCAGGTATGAGTTTTGCAGACAAAACGTGAAGCATGTGAACTTGGGGGAGGCCAGTGGAGAGGTTAACCAAATTCCTCTCCGTCTCCAAAGACAAACCAGATATCAGCACCAGGATGGCACCAGTAAACAATGGCCCTGCCTCTGTTGCTGGGCTCTCTGTTAAGAATCCAGGGAACAATAGAGTGGTGAAGTTCCAGCTAGAGAAGGTGTAGTGACTAGCATCCAGATATGCATCGTTTCTCTCCTTCTGGATGAACCTTCAGAATCGTTACTCATCACATCAGCCACCTGAGAGCAATTCACTAGCTGTGCAGAAGAGTTTCATTAAGGTTTCCACAGAGTTTGCATTGACTTTCCTTGTCTCTTGGCTCTCGTAACTCTGCAACTTTCTTGTTCGGGGATAATAAGACCATGTCACGCCTCTCCTCAAAGGTAAATTGGTTTTTGCTTGTGATCATGTTCATGAATATCTTATTTTACTCATTTGGGGATTGTGATAATGCATGCTATGTAAGGCATGAAGCCCTTACATAACATAAAAGCAACAACACTTGGAAAAATGAATATTTACAGTGTGGAATGGATCACACTCCCACTAATTCATGCATGCATTCAACAAATATTTATTGAGTGCAAATCATATGCCAGATGCCAGATATTCTAGGCTCTGGAGATACAACAGTGGGAAAGCAGATGGAGTCCATGCCCCCATGTAGCTTACATTCTAGTGGGTCACTAATGTAATTCCTTCCCAAAGAAGGCTTCTGCCTGAGTCATCAGCAATGCCCCAGGGCCTGAGTGCCTCTCACAGCCTGTGAGTAGGGCATTTATTATATGGCCTAGAAAATAGACTATTTTTTTCAGCAGGCAGTAATGAGCTTCATTTTTATCTATCCTAGAATCTTTCTGCTAGTCACATCACACAGGTCACCACCTGCTAGACACCCTTTCAAGAAGCTTATCCTTCAATAATCCAACCCTACAGAACACACATGCCCAAGAACCCCGAAAAGATAATCTTATGATTATCTCTGATGATGCATATATATTTGTCTGCAACTGTTAATAAGCACCTTCCTCACTAGAAGAGTTAGGCGGGATTAACAACATCCTTAGCTGTGGTATTTCTCTGAGTGGTTTCCAGTTATTTAGTATCTTTCCTTCCTTCCTTCTTCCCCCTTCAATCTTTTCACTTTATCTTTCCTTCAGTCTGTCTTTCTGTCTGTTCTCCTGTCTTTTCTTCTGTTTTTCCTTTTTGGTGTTATCATGAATAAATTCAATGTTTGTTGTAATGGGACACTGGACACTAAAGTAAAGAACAGTTTGGTTGATGACTACATAGAATTGTGCAGAAATCTGAATTTGCAGTCCGGGCGCGGTGGCTCAAGCCTGTAATCCCAGCACTTTGGGAGGCCGAGACGGGTGGATCACGAGGTCAGGAGATCGAGACCATCCTGGCTAACACGGTGAAACCCCGTCTCTACTAAAAATACAAAAAATTAGCCGGGCGAGGTGGCGGGCGCCTGTAGTCCCAGCTACTCGGGAGGCTGAGCAGGAGAATGGCATGAACCTGGGAGGCGGAGGTTGCAGTGAGCTGAGATCAGGCCACTGCACTCCAGCCTGGGCAACAGAGCAAGACTCCGTCTCAAAAAAAAAAAAAAAAAAAAGAAATCTGAATTTGCATTACTAACACCAATCATATAGTTATAGTTGGCAAATGTTATATGCCAAAATTATAAATTTAACATTACAAATGATGTACTAGCCTAAACTTGCACTTCTGTAGTGTTCATTATCTGAATATACACATGTGTGCATGCACACACACACACACAGAACTCTCCTTGATAATCTGAAGATGATACCCCTGTTGCTAACAATTATTATCCAAGAGTGTGTGGCCAAAGAAATTGGAATGTGATGACTAGTCCTTTTTATCCTGAGTGCAGGTAGATCTTGTCTTTGTTTTGTGGCTGAGAACTCTACATTTACTGTGCTAATGAAGTGCTTCTAGCCAGTTACTTGCCCAGAATAATTGGAATCCCTAGGTAAGATGCCAAATTGAGTCACTTCTCTTTGTACAAGGTAAGGGAGGTATTCATTTTGCAGAGTTATGTTGCATATGGCCCCAAATCACAGATTCTAATCAATGACAGGCACTCCTAAAGAGTCACTTCAGATGCTAATCAGACAGTAGGCAACTCCAAACCTCACAGCAGGTCACACACGTGAGCTTTTGCTGCCACCCACTCCTGCACTGTCAGCAACATCATCGTCAGACACCAAGAGAGTGTTGCTTTGAGAACTCTGACTTTTCTTTCCTGCCCATTGTCAGTTTCTTTCTGTAACCTTCACATTGCCTTTCTAACCATGCATTAAATCCCACGTGTTCTATAATCCCCTCACTTTCCACAGCAGTGTGCCCACTGCTGAGTCAAAGGCAGGTGCTGTTTCACAACTGCAAATCCAGTACAACCAGCCTCAATTATGGTCCAGTTTCAGGAAAGACAAATAGGATGCTGAGGACTTGACATTTTCAGACAAGCCATGGCATAGATCCAGGAAGTCTGCTCAGTTGCATCACCTTAAGCAAAAGCACTTGGGAGACCAAATTATTCTCCGTGTACAGAACTAGGTATATGAAATGGTAGGATAAAGTAGAAGAGGACTATTTAGAAAGTCCACTGAGTAGGGATGAACATTTTAGCACTGCAGAGAAACACCCAGGAGGAAACTGGAAGTGAGGGCCAGGGAGCTCAGCTCATCCTGAGCTCTGGAGGTAGAGAATTTGAAATGGCTCTTTTCTGATGGCTCTGATTCTGGCTAAATGTTTGCTGAGATTCTGTTCAACATAAAGTAGCAACCAGCAGCAGTCAGAAGATTCCTGAGAAGGCTAAACTGAAGAGATAAGCCTCAGACCAGAGATCAAATCCTGGAGCAGCTGTTAATCAGTGCTAAGAAGGCCAGGGCCTGGGGAGTCTTAGCTCATGTTAATTGCATTAATTAAATCCTGGTGTAGGCTGGGTGCAGTGGCTCACGCCTGTAATCCCAGCACTTTGGGAGGTCGAGGCAGGTGGATCACCTGAGGTCAGGAGTTCGAGACCAGCCTGGCCAACATGGTGAAACCCCGTCTCTACCAAAAATACAAAAATTAGCTGGGTGTGGTGGCAGACGCCCGTAATCCCAGCTACTCAGGAGGCTGAGGCAGGAGAATCACTTGAACCCAGGAGGTGGAATTTGCAGTGAGCTGAGATCGAGCCATTGCACTGCAGCCTGGTTGACAAGAGCAAGACTCTGTCTCAAAATAATAAAATAATAACAATAATAATAATAATAATAATAATAATCCTGGTGTAGAACTCAGTTCATCATAGATTCTAATGGTTCCATAGGTCCCTCCACATTTCTTTACCCTAAAAAGATTCTCCTGTCCCTATGAAGACTGGAAAGGAGTTCTAGTTACTATGAAAGAGAAGTTTCTGGCCTTCAAGTGTGTCCAAATTATCAGAGATCAGGACAATCCTTTGTTTCCAGTTGATGGAATATATATCAATTACTAGATAAATTTCAGTGTCTTTAACTCCTAGTTTGAATGTGATCTGCTATTATTGGTATTTCTTTTTTTTTTTTTTTTTTTTTTTTTTTTTTTTTTTTTTTGAGACGGAGTCTCTCTCTGTCGCCCAGGCTGGAGTGCAGTGGCGCGATCTCGGCTCACTGCAAGCTCCGCTTCCCGGGTTCACACCATTCTCCTGCCTCAGCCTCCCGAGTAGCTGGGACTACAGGCTCCCGCCACAGCGTCCGGCTAGTTTTTTGTAATTTTTAGTAGAGATGGGGTTTCACCGTGTTAGCCAGGATGGTCTCGATCTCCTGACCTCGTGATCCGCCCGTCTTGGCCTCCCAAAGTGTTGGGATTACAGGCTTGAGCCACCGTGCCCGGCTATTATGGGTATTTCTTAGATTCATTTTACAGATGGGAAAAAGAAGACTAAAAACTATACATCTGTATTTTCTCTGCCTTCCATTTTATACTTCCACTCTCATTCCACCTCCACTTTCCCAAACATAACTATACCATGTTTGCAAGGTGGTGAAAATCAAGGCAACCAAAAAGATAGACTGGAGCAGAAATAATATAAGGCTTCCTTTTGTAGTTAGTGTTCAGAAAATATTTAGGTGTCTGTCTCATGTCCAGTTTCATATTCAGTCTTGGGCCTCTCCACTGCTCTGCATCTACTCAGACCTCTACTCACCTGCAGGTTCAGAGTATCATCTTCCAGAGATCAACTGAAGTCTCCTGATACCCAGTAGGAATCAAGGTCATTCTCTTCATCTGAAGAATGGGGCAATAGGAAGTATAGAATGATCCATTCATCAGCCTTGATTCTGCCATGCAACTCCCTCTGGGCTCAGCAGATGAGTAGAGAGTAGAGAAAGGACAAGCATCCTGCTTTCCTAGGAATTAAATGCTCCCCTGGAGACTTTTTTTTTTTTTTTTGAGACAGGGTCTCACTCTGTCACCCAGGCTGGAGTGCAGTGGTACAGCCACAGGCTCACTGTAGCCTTGACCTTCCGGACTCAAGCAATCCTCCCACCTCAACTTCCAGAGTAGCTGGGACTACAGGTGCATTCCACCATACCTAACTAAGTTTTTATTGCGTAGAGGTGGGGGTCTCACTTTGTTGCCTAGGCTGGTCTCAGTTCAAGTGATCCTCCTGCCTCAGCCTCCCAAAATGCTGGGGTTACAGGTGTGAGCCGCTGTGCCCAACCTCCTGGAGACTTTTGTAGGAAGAAACTAAACTTTCTCCAGCCTGCATTCCACAGAGCTTGGTGATGACATAGGCCTTTTTCCCAAAGTCAAACAAGTTCATCATCAAGTCAAGAGACAAAGCCACGTAGGCCTATCCCCCAACTGGCTGCTCTAGTCAAGTAAGAACAAACTGGATCCTTAAATATTAAGAAACAGTGAGTAGTTGTGATCAATACTTCCTCTCAATCAAACTTTGCTGTGACCTATGGTGAAGTTGTCTCCATCCTAGTAAGGGGATCCTTTCAGCCACCAGACAAATCACGAATAAAATGAATATGGTAGATTGTTTTGTTTTTTTTTTTTGAGACGGAGTCTTGCTCTGTCACCCAGGCTGGAGTGCAGTGGCCGGATCTCAGCTCACTGCAACCTCCGCCTCCCGGGTTCACGCCATTCTCCTGTCTCAGCCTCCCGAGTAGCTGGGACTACAGGCGCCCGCCACCTCGCCCGGCTAATTTTTTGTATTTTTAGTAGAGACGGGGTTTCACCGTGTTAGCCAGGATGGTCTCGATCTCCTGACCTCGTGATCCGCCCGTCTCGGCCTCCCAAAGTGCTGGGATTACAGGCTTGAGCCACCGCGCCCGGCGGTAGATTGTTTTTTAAGGGGTTAAATCTTCTTTGCTCCACCACCTCCTGACTCCTGCCACTAACCCTCTTCAACCCTGCCCTATAGCTTGGCCTAGCACTACCATGAGCAGAGATGGAAATAGCCTTGACTGTCATTTTCGACGATTTAGAAGTGCCCTGTGGCTTCCATTTGGTGCCTGAAACATATTGGTTTGGTGAGGAAAGGGAAAAAGACTGAAATTCAAGTGGAGATTCTTGCCTGGCGCAAAGGAACAAGAAGGGCTAGAATCTCCCATACTCCCCAACATCTTATGGAAAACCACCAGTTATATAACGTTAGAAATGACCAGATATTAAAGATCTAATTCAATCTCCTCTTTTTGAAGGGCACAGAAGGGTGAAATGACAGGCTCAAGGTGATCCGCGATATGGTGCAGGATTTGGATAAGATCTCAGAAACTTTGGCTTCCAGGCCAGCTGCCCCCATCACATTACTGCTTTCCTCCAAAAGCTCAAACCTGTCCTCTGCTTTGTGCTTTGTGATATTTCCCCTTGGCCCCTCTCCACAAGGCACCCATGTGCACTCCTACACACTATGCACTGCACCTTGTAGCCATGAACTCTCCCTTACAGGCACAGGCCCAGGCAATCTGGCCTTCCCAGGTTGTTAATTTGTAGAAAATGTTCAGCATTGGAGCCAAGGGAGTCATTTTATATTAAGCCAAAAGTCAGCTAAATTATCCACACACAAACTACTTCCTCCACTATTTACTCAGTAACTCATTCTCCTAAAATCGGAGCTGAGAGAATAAAGAGGATAAGAGAGGAGAAAGCAAGAGAGAGAAATGGAAATGGCCAGATTTCCTTAAAATTCTTTGCACTCTCCTCCCTTACCCAAATAATTTATTTAATCTCTGTTCTGTGGAACCACCTTCCCTTGCAACCCTGGGCATACATTGTCTCAATATAATAATAATAATAATAATAATAATAATGTCGCCTCAGCAGTGTCTGTATCTAGAGACTTTGTCAGCACAGAAGGTTGGTTTTGGAATCAAATGCTTGCTTTGCAGAGGGCTGGGTCTCTTTTTCTACCACAAGAAGTAAACCATCTGGAAAGAGGAAGCTGCTCACTCTAAGAGATAAGTCGGATCATGCCATGGGCAGCCTTGGGTTTCCCTGCTTCGAGAGAGCCAACCCTGAGAGTTGGTAGGAGCCAAGCACCCTCAGGCCCATCTCACCTCAGAAAATTCAGCACCACCCTGCTTTGTTTCTGGTACAACTTTCCCATGTAGAAGTGATTTTGCCTCTAGAAAATTGACCCCTCTATGTCAGGCATCACGTTAGGTGCTTCTATAGCCATGATTTCTGTCAACTCGTAAGCATCATTGTCCCCAGAAACAAGCTCAGAAATGGCAAGTGGAGAGACAGGCTTCATAGACAGGGTTCCTGACACTCAGCGGTCTCTCCACAATACACTTGCCTATGGATAGGCTGGGCAGAGCCTAACTCATGGGAAATACTTGCTAAGTGTGTGTTGCATTAATGAACAAATGAGGGAATGTGTGAATTAACTGAAGAGAGAAGAGGCTCACAGTGAGAGCTCCTCCACTCCCTTTCTGCTTCACTGCTTCCATGGACCTAAGCAGAAGGACATGTGGTTTTTGTGTACAGGACAGTTTTATTGACCAGGGACACCCTTCAAATAATGCTGATGAAAGGGTTTGCCAGGACCCCATTCTCATTCAATGAATGGGGACAAGATCTTCCTTTGAAACCTCTTCATGAAAGGAGACAGACTTGGCTGTGAGACTGCGTAGGTTTAAATCCTGACACTACCACTCACTAACTCCATGACCTTTTCCAAGTGTCATAACCAGTCTAAGTCTCTGTTTCCCTATGTGTGAAGTGAAATCATAAATAATACCTACAAGGCCGAGGCAGGAGGATCACTTGAGACTGGGAGATCGAGACCAGCCTAGCCAACATGGTGAAACCCCATCTCTTTTTTTTTTTTTTTTTTTTTTTGAGACGGAGTCTCGCTCTGTCGTCCGGACTGGAGTGCAGTGGCCGGATCTCAGCTCACTGCAAGCTCCGCCTCCCGGGTTTACGCCATTCTCCTGCCTCAGCCTCCCGAGTAGCTGGGACTACAGGCGCCCGCCACCTCGCCCGGCTAGTTTTTGTATTTTTAGTAGAGACGGGGTTTCACTGTGTTAGCCAGGATGGTCCGCCCGTCTCGGCCTCCCAAAGTGCTGGGATTACAGGCTTGAGCCACCGCGCCCGGCCTGAAACCCCATCTCTACTAAAAAAACAAAAATTAGCAGGGCGTGGCGGCAGGCACCTGTAGTTCCAGCTACATGGGAGGCTGAAGCAGGAGAATCCCTTGAACCCGGGAGGCAGAGGTTGCAGTGAGCCAAGATCTTGCCACTGCACTCCAGCCTGGGTGATGGAGCGAGAATCTGTTTCAATCAATCAATCAATCAAACCTATGCCATCAGAATTGTCATGAAGATTAAATGTGATAATACATATAAAGCTCTAGAGTAGGGTCAGGCACATGATCAACATTCAACAAACCCCAACTGTTATTATTCTCCACCCTGCAGCCTTTCTTTCCCTTCATCTGCTCTGTGGGCTGAAATGGTTTTACTAAACTGTGTCCCCTAGCTCAGGGAGATGGGATGGTGGTGGTGTGGCAGGACACCAGAACAGAGGTGTGGGATTTCAAGAGAACACTATAGAGAACTCATCCAGTGCAAAGACCAGCATTTACTAGGCCATCAGAACCACAGCTGATAAAACACCCTGGAAGAGGGCTTAGCTCTGGGAGAAGAGAGGTGGTTGGAAATATTTGTCTAGGGAAGCAGGGACAGGAATTGTAGGGACAGAGAAAAAAACAGAGATCGAAGGGAAAGGAAGGATGGGAGACAGGAGAAGAAAAGGTTTGGGAGAGACAGAGAGGGGCTAGGAAAGCTCAGAAGGAACAAAATTGTTACTGGAACATTAAGCACAAATGAGGGGAAATAAAATTAACATCTTTATTGAAAAGGAAAACAATGAAGTAAGAAATATCCCTATTTGGGGAAATCTTGTGTAGAATGGAGTAGGTGCTGGGGGCCTTTGGGAGATGGTTGCCATGGCGATGCTATATGTCTTCTTTTCTATTACCCTGTGAATATGTTAGCTGATAGTTTCTTTCTGCTCCAGTTTCTAAGACCAGGACTTAGCCCTTGGTAAAGCTTTGATGATTCCATCTCAAGCACATTGGTTATGCTGTGGGACCTACTGGCTTATTGTCATGTCTCCTTTTTGATATGACACAGTCCAGAAAGAAAGAGGAGAAAGCATGCACACTGGGGAGTTGGAGGGAGAAGACTTTTCTGTGCACCTCTTGTCATATGGATGAGAAGGCAAGTTTAGCAGATAGGTGCACCTTGGCCATAGGAAGACTGGGGAGAGTTTTAGTGACTCCTCCCTTTTCTAGGTGAACCCAGCTAGGTACTTCTCTAGGACACTAGGTTAACCAGTCTTCCTCATTTGCCAAAGATATTGGGGAACCAATTAATATCAAGACTGAGGATTTCCTGGGACACAGAATTTTCAATGCTAAAACTGGGAGAGTATCAGGCAAACCAGGAGGGTTGGTCTCCTTAAGAAAAAAATCCACTTAGAAATTCCAAGCTGGCCAGGCATGGTGGCTCACGCCTGTAATCCCAGCACTTTGGGAGGCCAAGGCCGGCGGATCACCTGAGGTCAGGAGTTCGAGACCAGCCTGACCAACATGGAGAAACCCTGTCTCTACTAAAAATACAAAAAAAGAAAAAAGAATTAGCTCTGCATGGTGGTGCATAGCTATAATCCCAGCTACTTGGGAGGCTGAGGCAGGAGAATTGCTTGAACCTGGGAGGCAGAGGTTGCGGTGAGCCGAGATTGCACCATTCCATTCCAGCATGGGCAACAGGAGCGAAATTCCATCTCAAAAAAAAATAAAAAAAGAAAGAAATTTCAAGCTAAAGAGAGCCTACACTCTTCAGAGCCTGATTATTAGAAAAAACGACATGCAGAGACCAGAGATAGCTTTTGAGAGAAAGTCACTATTAAACCCAGGCTTGTAAACATGGGCAGTGATTTACCAGCTCAGTTTTTGCCACCAACCCATTTTCTCCATACTAGGTAGTATGTCAAGAGATTCCCGGCCAGGTGCGGTGGCTCATGCCTGCAATCCCAGCACTTTGAGGGGCCAAGGCAGGTGGATCACCTAAGGTCAGGAGTTTGAGACCAGCCTGGCCAACATGGTGAAACCCTGTACCTACTAAAAATACAAAAATTAGCTGGGCGTGGTGGTGTGTGCCTGTAGTCCCAGCTACTCGGGAGGCTGAGGCAGGAGAATTGCTTGAACCCAGTGGGCCAGAGGTTGCAGTGAGCCAAAATTGCACCACTGCACTCCAGCCTGGGTGACAGAACGAGACTCTGCCTCAAAAAAAAAAAAAAAAAAAAGAGATTCTCCAAGTTCGAGCAACCTCTTGGGGTCCTTGTTAAAATGCATTCTTGGGTCTCACCATTACTGCTTGGGCCTCACCATTTTTGGGCTCCACCATGACTGTTCACTAAAATGCTCTCAGGCCAATGCAGCCTAGGTATCTGTATCTTATCAAGTTTTTGTGGTGACTCTGATACGTGTAGTCTGTGGGCTAGGCTTTGGGAAAGCCCATGTGGTAGCAGTCAGAGTTTGGCAAGTGAAAGCCAACAAGCATCCAGACCTCAGAGAGCCTCACCACTCTAAGACAAAATGGTTTGGAAATGACCTGGACCGGGGAAAGGAACTCACTTCACCCTTCCACCTGCACCAATCTCTCCTTCACTCTTTGCTGTTTGATGTCTTCTCTTTCTTTCTCAGTGTCCAGACTTAAGCATCACCTCCTTGGAGTATTTATTTATTTATTTATTTATTTATTTATTTATTGTCTTTTTTTTTTTTTTTTTTCTTTTTTATGGAGAATGGGGTCTCGCTATATTACCCAGGCAGGTCTCGAACTCCTGGATTCAAGCTATCCTCCCACCTCTGCCTCCCTGAGAGCTGGGATTACAGGAGTGAGCCACCGCGCCCGGCCTATTTTTTTGTCATGGAGTCTCCTTCTGTCACCCAGGCTGGAGTGCAGTGGTGTGCCTTGGCTCACTGCAACCTCTGCCTCCCGGGCTAAAGCGATTCTCCTGCCCCAGCTGAGTAGCTGGGATTACAGGTGCCTGCCACCAAGCCTAGTTAATTTTTGTATTTTTTTAGTAGACACGGGGTTTTGCCATTTTGGCCAGGCTGGTCTCGAACTCCTGACACCTCAAGTGATCCACTTGCCTCAGACTCCCAAAATGCTAGGATTACAGGCGTGAGCCACCTCACCCAGCTGCCTTGGAGGTTTTTTCCTGGCCCCCTACCCAATCTTATTGGTGTTCACAACATCTTGGGTTTTTAAAAAACTCTATTGTGTCTCACATTGGTGTGTGTGATTCTTCAGAGGTGCTCCTCCTTAGTAGCCTCTAAACTCCACAAGGGTGAGGCCTGGGCCTGATTTTTTTCATTGCTGTGCACCCTACAGCACCTAGCTTAGGGCCAGGCACAGGGTAGGTGCCAGCTAAATATTTGTAAATGAATGCATGAATGAATAATTACAAGAATGAATGAGGAGGCACTGGTGCCTGCCCCAGCTTGGACAACAGTGCTGAGTGTCAGTTGCTCCATGGGGGCTCATCTTAGCTGCTCTGGTGGCAAAGTTTCTTGCAGCATCATTGTCTTAGTCAGCTAGGGATGCCATAAAAAAATACCACTGACTGGGTGACTAAAAAACAAGTGAAATTTAGTTTTCACAGTTCTGGACGTTGGAAATCCAATACCAGGGCGCCAGGGTGGTCAGGTTCTGCTGTGGGCCTTCTTTCTAGTGAAGGAAATCAAAGTATTTTGCCCAAAATATAATTTTTTGACATACTTTGAAATGACTGCTCAGAGGGCCTGCAAACTCAAGTAGCCTCGCAAAGCTGTCTTTTGTAGGGGAGATTTACATTTGTAGAGAAAATCTGCATCACTGCAGCCAGAGTTTCCAAAGGCCTTTCCTTTTTGGGATCTAGGAAGGATTAACTGAGATTCTGACAACTTTAAAGGTCTGAAAGGAACATTTACCACCTATTCTCTGTGAGGGCTGCTACCTGTAAGGTTTCATTTACATAACAAGACCGTCTTTGCTAGCCAGGCCTCCTCTTCTTTCTCCCATTAACCTGTTTTGCCACTCCAAGCCCCCATTCTTTCTGTAAGAGAGAGAGCGCGTGCACTCTAGTCTCTTCCTCTTACTTTTATTTTGTTATTTTTTTGAGATAGTGTCTCATTCTGTCGCCCAGGCTGGAGTGCGGTGGTGTGATCACAGCTCACTGCAGTCTCGACCTTCCTGGCCCAAGCGATCCTCCCACCTCAGCCTCCCGAGTAGCTGAGACTACAGGTACTCGCCACCACACCCAGCTAATTAAATTTTTTGTTTTGTTTTGTTTTAGGGCTGGGGGGTCACTATGTTGCCCAGGCTGCTCTAGAACTCCTGGGCTCAAGTGATTCTCCTGCCTCTGCCTCCCAAAGTGTTGGAATTACAGGCATGAGCCACCATGGCTAGCTTCAATGGTTTTTCAGGGTCACATATCTCGGAAGACATGTGGGATGTAAACCCAGCAGCCTGGCCCCGGAGCCCATGGTCTTCAGGGCAGCAGCATGTGTGCTGCCTCTCATGTGTACAAGTGAATGAAGAATGAAAGGTAAGCAGCGCACCGTGGTCATCCCCACAGCCAGGAGCCTCCGGAGGTGCCATTCAGCCTCTCAAGTCCCTGGGTTTTGGGGACTCCCTGTCACAACCTCGCTGGGGGAGCCTCCCACCCCTGCCACTGCATCTCTTCCTCCCCTTGGCTTCTCTCTGTCTAATTGTGAGGGCAGCGCTAAGTAGGTCACTCCCACCGAGGATTTTTTTTTTTTTTTTTTGACAGAGTCTTGCTCTGTTGCCCAGGCTGGAGTGCAGTGGCCAGAACTCACTGCAACCTCCACCTCCAGGATTCAAGTGATTCTCCTGCCTCAGCCTCCCGAGTAGCTGGGATTACAGACACCCACCAACACGCCCTGCTAATTTTTGTATTTTTAGTAGAGACAGGGTTTCACCATGTGGGCCAGGCTGGTCTCGAACTCCTGACCTCAGGATATCCACTCGTCTCATCCTCCCAAAGTGCTGGGATTATAGGCTTGAGCCACTGCGCCCGGCCGGGAATGTTATTCTTTCAGAGAAGAATCCCTTGACAGTGGGAGAGGCAAGGAAGGACTGCTTCTTATTATGGGAGGAGTGGGGGCTGGGGTGACAGAAGTAGAGAGAGGTGAGGAGGAGGAAAGCCCCACATGAATCACTAACAGAATTCTGAGGGATCCTTGTCAAAGTCTCTTTGCCATTTGGGAGTTAAGCCTACTTAGGCTGGTGCAAAATCCCCAGTAATCTGATGGCTTTTGCCCCATAAAGCAGTGATCTCTTTATGACCAATACCTACTTCCAAAGAGAGGTGTTGTCATCTGTAGGTGGATGACATCTCTAGGTGGAAACCTGTTTTCTTAATTCATTGAAATTTCAAAATAATTAAGACTACTCAGAGGGGAAGGAGGACAGATGGAGGGGAGTGATGTGCATTCCCAGTCCTCATTCAATGCCTGTTGTGGGGTGGCAGGGAGGCTGCTAATCCTTAGACAGCAACTTTTAGAAGACATAAAAACGTTTTCCTGATGATGTGTTTTGAATTCCAACAGAACGTGTGAGATGCAAGCCTTCTCCTCAATTGTCAATTAGCCATTTGGGACATAGAACTGGGGCTCTAGTTCACCCTAGTCTGAATAAAATGCAGCAGTCTTTTTTTAGATGGAATCTTTCTGTGTTGTTCCGCTGATCTCAAATTCCTGGGCTCAGGATATCCTCCCCTCAGCCTCCCGAGTAGCCAGGAATACAGGCATGGGCCACCAGCAAGAAGCAATCTTTTTGTGGGAGTTGGCATCTGACACAAAGCAAGGTTTCTAATGCTTTATGTGGCAAAAGGATCCAGCGGCTTATACTCTGGTGTTCTAGAATCAAAAGAGTGGATTTTAGCCCCTGTTCTACTATTTCTTGGCTGTGTGACCTTAGACAATTTATAACACTTCCCTGATCTTCAGTGTCCTTATTTGAAAACTGAGTAGTTATAACAAAACTCTCACGCTTGCTCTGAAGACTGTAGGAAATAAAGAATTTTTAAACGGAAAATTTGTACTTATGTAAGGGATATTTACAAGTAGAAAGGGGTGCTTGGCAACTTCTCTCTACTTAGCACACTCTCACCTGAGCCCCTTTGGATAAACTGATTTGCTAGGGTTGAGAACAAAGTATGTGGCCATGGAACTGTTTCTGTGCAAAGCTAACTGGCATGTCAGAAAGCCAAATAGTGATCTTAGTCTCAAAGGCCCTTTCCTATCACCAGAGGCATAGAGAGGCAATCTTTGGAGTCCAAGGTATCTGCGTTTGGTACTAGGCTCTGCCATTTATCAACCATGTGGGAAAATTAATCAACATCCTTGAGCTTCATGATTGTCATCTGTGGAACAGAATTAATAACAGTTTCTGTCCCTCAAAAATGTCCTAAGTTTTAAATTAGAATGTCCATATGTAGTCCACAGCACAGGCTCTGACACAGTAGCTGTTCAATAAATGGAAGCTTTAGATGCTGCTGTTATTTTAAGTGAGCGACAAACTGTGAAATTATACATATAGTAAGATTCATTTAAAATTTCTTCACTATATCCTGGGCAATATAATGAGACCCCATCTGTATAAAAACATTTTAAAAATCAGCCAGGTGTGGGGGTAAGCATCTGTAGTCCCACCTAACTACTTGGGAGGCTGAGGTGGGAGGATCACTTGAACCGAGAAGGTCAAGGCTGCAGTAAACCATGATTGCACCACTACACTCTAGTCTGAGTGACACAGTCAGACCCTGTCTCAAAAAAAAACAAAACAAAAGATCTTTACTGAATACCTACCATGTGCCAAGGAGTACTAGAGATACAGCGGTGGCCAAATTACCTGACTTTCAATAAACGTTTGACAGTGAGTGAAAGCAAGACTCTTTTCTGGCTCAGAAATTAATATGCCTAAGCTATTAAGGTCTTGTAGGCTGAGGCTGAAGCAGAGATGCTTTTTTTTTTTAGACTCTGGGACTTAGCTACTCATTAAAGGAATGGGAAAGTGTGCAGATAGTATCAGGCACAGGAGGACATACAGAGGAAGAAAGGTAGTGTTTTTAAGGAGGAAGTAGTACTATTTCCCTTTGCGATAGGGAAAACCAAACCAAGTAAGGAAACAAAATGAACAAGTAACCCTTCACTAGCTGTGGACAGGACAAAAACACCAAGAGGCCTCACCTGAGTCCTTCCTTTCCAACATTCTGCAGGAATTTAAGAAAGGATCTAAGAATTCATTCATACCTCTGTGTTGTAGGACCAACGTGAATTGCCTGGGGACTAGCTTCAGGAGTGATGTCATAGTCAAATCCCAGCTCATTATTTGGATCAAGGAATCTGGCTCCAGCCTCAGTTTCTTAGGAAAGAAGCCAGTGGGAGTTATACAGCCTCTGATGTAACTTGAAAAACTGCCCACCTTGGCATCCATGGGGCTCAGTGACCTGTGATCAGATGGAACCAAATGAGGGCTGTGGCAATGGTGCCTTTGGGAGACTTGGCGAGGCAGAGTTGGAGGTCAGAGAAGCTAAGTTGCCCAGAACCTTTCCTGAGGAATATGCCTTCTGTTTCTTTAGAGAGTCACACTCTCACCAATGACCAGCTGCCTTCTGGGTGAAGTGAAAGTGAGTACCCTGCTGACTTTTACTTTATGTCTCCTCTTCTTGCCTTTAGTTCAAGACGGAGCAAATCACTTTATGCTGCAAAGAGCTGACTGACACCCCCACAAACTGCATCATCTTGCCTTAGGGGAATGGGAAAGAGAGTGGGTAGGGTTGGCCTTCATCAAGACCATTGAGGGTTAATACAGGTTGGCATTCGAGGCCCTCACCACCTTCCCAAGAGAGATCCTGAGACACGCTGCTTAATGGAAACTTGCCATTCCTCACTTCAGCATTCCCTTTCCTCTCTCTGCCTCTTTCCTCCTTCAACTTCCACAGTTCCCTAGGACCAGTTTAATTCGCCCATTATTGAAATCATCCTAGGCAAAGCAGCCAGCCTCTTCTCTTTACTAACAACTGGAGTGAGGACTGAGGAGGCCTGGAGGCTTACTGGTTGCCATGGTAAGAAGGAGGCCCTGAGAGGATTAATGAGCAGGGAGCTGTAGTTTTTTTGTTTGTTGGTTTTGATGAGTTTTGTTTGCTTTTCTTCCTCCACCCACCTGCTCCCCTGTTCCCCTCCCACCTACCCCTCCAGAGTCTCAAACTGCTAAAGCAGAAGATTACTAGGAGCAGAATCAGCTCCTGACGTGGGCTACACTAAATCCAGGCTGCCCTGCTGAGGGTAATCGGTGTGTACTTTGCAATGTAGACTCCTGGGAGGGCCAAGTTTGGAAGGCAAGATGTACCACCTTTGTGACATGGCACAGCATTCTGAGGCAGAAGGGGCCTGCTTGGGGAGGAGGGGGCACTGAAATTCTCTGAAACCTCCACAGTTTTTCCTTTCTGGCCAAATAGGAAAGTCACAGGCAAACTAAAAGCCAGTTTAGGCTGAGAAAGGCAGCTAAGTCCTGAACTCTTGTCCTGTGTCTGCCACACCCCAAGGTCTCTTTCTACCAGAGTCCAGGCACCCACTCCACAAAATCTCCTTCAGTCAGCTTCCTCTCTTTCCACTGGTGACCAAGGTAGATCATATTCATAGAGAAGACATGAGCTCCTGAAAGGGTGTGAGGTTATTATGTTACAATTATTCCTGTTGTTATTAGTGTTTTTGTGTTATTACTATTATTTTGAATTAGTTCCCTTCAATTTAATCCATGGTTCTGAGAATGGAGACAGCTGATTCAGGGAGATTTTTTGGACTGGGTACCTGAACTGCAGTAAAAAATGACCTTGCTTCCTTATTAATTAGTACCCTGGGGCTGAGGAGCAATAAGAAAGGAGAAGGGCATGGGAAGGAAACTCTGAGCGGACCAGCAAGGCCAGATGATGGCCAATGGTGAAGTCTCAGTGTCTCCTATCTCCTCTTTCATTCTGTGGCAACTGCATAAAGCTACCTTGATTCGAGGATCATCTCAGAGTGAAAATATCCAATGGTGTCCCTGTACTTCTAGTCCAATCCTTTCATCCATCCCAGCCTAGGAATGGGTACCCTGCTCCCTTTTTGACCCTCCAAACTTGTATTCTCAGTGTCCAAGGTTTCTATTTATCCTCACTTAGGTGTTGCTTTGTTATACTCTCAAAACCTTTTCTTCTGTCCATGTTTTATTTTCCCAGCTAGATGGCGTATTTCCTGAAGGCAGGTTCTGCATCACAAACCCCACTAGAATCCTGCTTCAGGGCTCTGAATACAATAGGAGCTTGGTGAATGTATCTTGACTTACTGCTCATGAAGCAAGAGCCACAGGAAAGGTCCATGCTATGAATAACAGGCATAAAATAGGGGAAATTGACTTATTACATAGAAAAATAAGATTAAATGCTTATGTCATGCCATGTACATAATAAACACTAGTGATTTGTTTTTCTAAGACCACCAGAGCGGGCACAAAAGAACCAGCGAGTAGGCAAGGGTAGGAGCAAAACTGCAAATTTATTTTTGGTCACCTAGCTTCAAGGGAAGAAGGTGGATAGGGAGAGGTCTGTCGGCCTCCGGCAAAGGAAGTGCGCCATCTTGCCTCTGTTCGTCCAAACAACTAGAGGTATTGCACACTTAAACATGAAAGGTAAAACTATACAACTATAAAAATATAGGAGAGGCTGGGCACGGTGGCTCACACCTGTAATCCCAGCACTTTGGGAGGCCGAGGCAGGCGGATCATGAGGTCAGGAGTTCGAGACCAGCCTGACCAACATGGAGAAACTCCGTCTCTACTAAAAATACAAAAATTAGTTGGTTGTGGTGGCATGCGCCTGTAATCCCAGCTACTCAGGAGGCTGAGGCAGGATAATCGCTTCAACCTGGGAGGCAGAGGTTGCGGTGAGCTGAAATCGCGCCATTGCACTCCAGCCTGGGCGACAGAGTGAGACTCCGTCTAAAAAAAACAAAAAACAAAACAAACAAAAAAATCAGGAGAATATCTTTGCAGTACTGGGGTAGGAAGGTTTTTTTTCTTTCTTTTCTTTTTTTCTTTGAAACAGAGTCTCACTCTTGCCCAGGCTGGAGTGCAGTGGTGTGATCTCAGCTCACTGCAACCTTCGCCTCCCGGGTTCAAGCGATTCTCCTGCCTCAGCCTCCAGAGTAGCTGGGATTACAGGTGCCCACTACCACGCCCAGCTAATTTTTGTATTTTTAGTAGAGACGGGGTTATGCCATGTTGGCCAAGCTGGTCTCAAACTCCTGACCTCAGGTGATCCATCTGCCTCGGCCTCCCAAACTGTTGAGATTGCAGGTGTGAGCCACCGCACCCGGCCAGAAGGTTTTCTTAAACAAGGTATGGAGATCACAAACTGTAAAGGGAAAAGTGAATGGATCTGATTAGAGTCCATTAAAAGCAAATGTTTCTGTTCTACAGAGGGCAGAATGGGCACATTGAATATAGAAATGACAGATTTGGAGAAAATAATATTTGTGATGTATATGAGCAAAACTGATGAAAATCCAGAATATCTAGGGTAAAAAAGAGACAAGAAACCTGACAGAGAAAAGAGCATCCTGCTGCCATTTTAATTTGTCTTTCTCTAATTATAAGGTAGAATTTTTTTTTTTTTTTTTTTTTTTTGAGACGGAGTCTCGCTCTGTCGCCCAGGCTGGAGTGCAGTGGCCAGATCTCAGCTCAGCTCACTGCACGCTCCACCTCCCGGGTTTATGCCATTCTCCTGCCTCAGTCTCCCTAGTAGCTGGGACTACAGGTGCCCGCCACCTCGCCCGGCTAGTTTTTTGTATTTTTTAGTAGAGACGGGGTTTCACCGTGTTCGCCAGGATGGTCTCGATCTCCTGACCTCGTGATCCTCCCGCCTCGGCCTCCCAAAGTGCTGGGATTACAGGCTTGAGCCACCGCGCCCGGCCTTTTTTTTTTTTTTTTTTTTAAAACGAAGTTTCACTCTTGTTGCCGGGACTGGAGTGTAATAGTACGATCTTGGCTCACTGCAACCTCTGCCTCCCGGGTTCAAGTGATTCTCCTGCCTCAGCCTCTCGAATAGCTGGGATTACAGGCGTGTGCCACCACACCTGGCTAATTTTGTATTTTTGGTAGAGATGGGGTTTCTCCATGTTGGTTAGGCTAGTCTGGAACTCCTCACCTCCAGGTGATCCACCCGCCTTGGCCTCCCAAAGTGCTGGGATTACAGGCGTGAGCCACCGTGCCTGGCCAACATTTCTATATCTCCCTAGAACTACTGTCACAGGTACACAAAGTAGCTTGCATGAAATGTTTGTTGCAATATTGTAATACAGAGGAATTGAAAACAACCTAAATATCCATCAACAGAAGAATGGATAAATGAAATGCAAAATATGCAAATCATGGAATATTATATAGTGGTTAATATGAACATATTAGTTTCACAGTTATCAACAGAATTAGCTCTCAGTAATTGTAATATTACACGAAACAAAGAAGCAGAAAAGATGTACAGAACAATACCATTTATGTAAATCAAACACACAAGAGTGCATATCATTAATAGTACATATTGGGCTGGGTGTGGTGGCTCACGCCTGTAATCCCAGTACTTTGGGAGGCTGAGGCAGGTGGATCACCTGAGGTCAGGAGTTTAAGACCAGACCTGCCAATATGGTGAAACCCCATTTCCACCAAAAATACAAAAAATTGGCCGAGCATGGTGGCGGATAGCTGTAATCCCAGCTACTCTGGAGGCTGAGACAGGAGAATTGCTTGAATCTGGGAGGCAAAGGTTGCAGTGAGCCCATTGCATCATTGCACTGCAACCTGGGCAACAAGCGTGAAGTTCTGTCTCAAAAAAAAAAAAACAGTGCATATCCATCATGAAAGGAGATGAGATTGGGAAGGGTGATATAGAGGGAAAAAATAAATAAATAAAAAATAGAAATAAAATGATACAAAGTGGGTCATGCATAAACTGATAATGATAATATGACTCTAACAGTATTCCAGTCAATGAAATTCTTTGCACCTGAAGCACACCCCTTACCCTGAAAGAAAGAAAAAAAAAAGAAAGAAAGAAAAGGGATAAGGTATAGGAAAGTGCCCAAAGCGATGTCTGGCAACCAATACTTGCTCAGCAAATACAAATTTCCACTTTCCTGCTTCATTCTTCTTCTTCCTTGAGAGGGAAGTGGTAGTGAGCAGGGAATACCAAGAGCCCAGAAGCCAAACATCTGTTGTCTTAGTCTGTTTTGTGCTGCTATAACAGGAAACCAAAGACTAGGTAATTTTTAAAGAACATAAATTTATTTCTCACAGTTCTAGAAGCTGGAAAGTTCAGGATCAAGGCGCCAATAGATTTGGTCTCTGGTTCCAAGATGGGGCCTTGCTGGGTCCCCAACACTGTGCCCTCAAATGGATAAGGCAGAAGGGCTTGAGAGTGAACCGACTCTCACAAGCCATTTTTATAGTGACATTAATCCATTCATGTGGTTGGAGCCTCCCAAAAGGCCCATATTCCAACACTGTCACTTTGGAGATTAGTTTCCAACATATGAATTTTAAGGAACACATTGAGTCCATGGCACCTAAACATTTAGACCTGTCCTTGGATGTCAATTGGTCCACCTGGAAGAGGTGCCCCTGCTGAAGGGCACCAAAAGTGAAAAAAAAGCACCTGGTTGGAGACCAGCAAGGGGCCTCCACATCCTGAATGTTTCTCATTGGGATGTGAGCTCCCTTTGTTCCTCATAATCCCAATTCCACCATCTTTGTGCTGAGAACTTGACCCAAGGAGCCTAATCAGTAAGGCTGCCAGATTGGCAATCCTGTATTTAATGAAACTACCCTCTCTATTCACTCAAGGATCATTAAAAAGCTTTATTTCTTCTTCTGACAGATGCAACACTATATTTGCCCAGAGATTCCCCAGGCTGCTCTGAGAAATGGACACCATAGCTCAGGAAGCTGAGGGCCAGGACACCCGACAGCTGGTTTAAGGAAACTGCCAGGCCAGGCATGGTGGCTCACGCTTGTAAGCCCGGTACTTTGGGAGGCTGAGGCGGGTGGATACCTGAGGTCTGGAATTCGAGACCAGCCTGACCAATATGGAGAAACCCCGTCTCTACTAAAAAATACAAAATTAGCAGCACGTGATGGTGCATGTCTGTGATTCCAGCTAGCCGGGAGGCTGAGGCAGGAGAATCGCTTGAACCCGGGAGGCAGAGGTTGTGGTGAGCCGAGATTGCGCCATTGCACTCCAGCCTGGGCAACAAGAGCAAAACTCCGTCTCAAAAAAAAAAAAAAAAAAGAAAGAAAAAAAGAGAGAGAGAGAAAGAAAGAAAACTACCTTTCTTGAATAGGGACACAGATTATGAATACAAAGGCAGGGATGGTGTTTGATTGAATATACCCAGACACTAAGCTGAAGGGTCCCTGCTAGGGAAATGCCAGACAGCCTGCTTTTCACCTGTTTCAGCCTTGATTTCTACTGAAGGCTGATCATTTTAGCGCAATCTAGCTTCAGCCTGAAGATGGCCAGTTCTGGGATAGTAGCCTTTAGAGACCTTCTGCTAGAGAAGAGAAGAGAAAACAATGGACAAAGCCTTGCTCCCAAGGACATGGTTTTTAGGAAGAGCAATCTCTGATACTTGAGTGGTGACAATGGAGACAACTACACAGGAATGCAAGTCTCCAGTCTGGCTCTGACCTACTTTATAGCTGGGGAATAACATTCCCTTGCAGTGGTCCCAAGACAGAAGCAGGCCAGTTTCCTACAAACTAGGAAAATGGTATAGATGGGAAAGGAACAGACAAATATAAATGGGGTCATAAAAGGGAAAGACTTCTGCAAAGAGCGCTTGCTTATCTTTTTTTTTTTTTTTCATTTCTTCTGAGTCAAGCTCCTGCTGGCTAGGATTGTCATTGGGCCAGTGTCAGGACCTGACATTAACCTCAGTTTTAGCAATACCAAGAAACAAGGAGGTCTGGTCCTACCAGGCCACAAAGTTGCTTGACTGTCTGTTTAGGGGAAAAGGGATTCGGCCACATGGTAAGCATCCGTATTTGTGCACACTTGTCTCCTCGCCTTCATTTCGTCTTTATCTCTACCTCCTCCCCCAACCCCAAGCTGTGGGGTATTTGGTCCTCCTGGTGCCTTCCTCCACATCTGTTGCCTATCTGCCTTTTTTGCCTCCAATGTCAGGCAATTGGGATTTGCTGATTTAAATTTGTATTTAAAGGTTTTGTATGCTGCCGGCTCAGGAACACAAATGGAGTGCCAATCCGCTCTGGATACTCTTTTGTCCAATGTCCTTGGTGGGATGAGGGAGGGAGACAGGAGGAGCTAGGGCCAGGTGATAAGAGAATACTGTTGGTTATGTGTCCCAAAGCTTCTTCAGCTCTATTACAAACTTCTCCTCCCCCTCCTCCTACTGGACTCCTGAAGAGAGAGGCACTGAGGTTGGGGTGGGAGCAGAAAGAAAGGAAGAATTACTGTATTATGGAGCACTCACTACATGCCTCCAACCATGTCAGGAACTCTACATATATTGCTTTACTTCATGCTCACAACAGGCTGTGATGTTAGTAATATTAATCGTTCCCTAGTTTACAGTTGAGAATACTGAGCCCCAAAGAGGATAAGCAACTTCCCTCAATGTCTCACAGACAGTAATAATGTTGAGTCGAGATTCAAACGCAGGTGGCTGACCAGCTGTAATGCCCTTAACAGCTGCTCTGTTAAGAGCACTAGCTTACATTCCTGGCCATGTCACCAATATGTACTATTCTTTTTTTTGAGACAGAGTTTCGCTCTTGTTGCCCAGGCTGGAGTGCAATGGTGCAATCTTGGCTCACTGCAATCTCCGCCTCCTGGGTTCAAGCGATTCTCCTGCCTCAGCCTCCCGAGTAGCTGGGATTACAGGCATGTGCCACCACGCCTGGCTAATTTTGTATTTTTAGTAGAGACAGGGTTTCTCCATGTTGGTTAGGCTGGTCTCAAATTCCTGACCTCAGGTGATCTGCCCACCTCAGCCTCCCAAAGTGCTGGGATTACAGGCGTGAGCCACTGCACCCCGCCCAATATGTACTATTAATGAAAAAATTTGTTTGGGCCTCTGATTCCTCTGGTATAAAATGGGAATGATGGCCCTTTGCCTGACTCCTGGGCTTGCTGTGAAGGTCAAATTGGTTAAGGCACATGGAATAATAAAGAACCATTCCCCTTTGTGGGAGGGTAGGGAATTAAACAAAGCCTGATCTATGAGTTGGGCTGCCTGGGTTCCAGTCATGGCTGTGTCCTTCCCTGGTTCTTGACCTTGGATAAAATTACTTCAGGTTTCTGGGCCTCAACTGTAAACCGAAGGAGGTGGCCTCAAAGGGGCTCCTGCAGGTCTATGGGGCTGTGATCATTTCCCCTCTCTGAGTCTTAGGCTGTCTGCTTGCTGCTAGAGGGAGACGGTCCCACTCAGCCTTCTCCCTTCACTCTGCTTACATCAAATGGATCTGAAACAGTTTGGAATGAACAAGAAGCCAGAGCCCAAAAGTCCCCATGCCTTCTTCTGTCTCCCCTCACTTTCTACCATCACAGTGTTAGTCCCAGGTATTGCTCTCATTCCCACCTCCTTGTTATTAATGAGGGGAGAGACAGGTCCTTAACCCAATCTCCTTGTAGCCCAGCATAGCCCTACTCCCAGTGTACCCTTCTAAAGAAAAATTTGTGATGTCGGCTTCACTTGTGTCATCTGATGCTGCTCTTGGGGACTACGGGTAGGGCCTAGTCCAAGGCGTGGGCCGTGAAGCAACTCACAGTAACAGAGGCTTTTGCAATCCTGAAATGGGATTGCATTTGCAATCCTAAAATGCTGCAGTTCTTCCCAGTCATATCTTGAATTCATGAAGCGCCATTTTATTGGGAGTCTACTATGTACAAAGTACTCTGTTGGGCACTAGGAAGGGAACACTCAGATAGACAAGAAGCTCACAGGCTGGTGGGTGAGACGGATGTGTCTTGTAGCACATAGAGCACTTTGTGTACTTCACAAGGGCATACAGGACTTTAGCTCATCAGATTCTCAAAACTTCTAGGAGATATGCAGGACAGTATCATCTTCATTTTGGTGAACTGAGTCGCATAAGTACATGTGAGCCTGTAAAAGTAAGAATAAAAATAGAGTAGGTGCCAATTGCAGAGATGTCTGATGATGTGAGGTAGGTTCTAACCACACAGCACAGTGAGCCTTTGGGAGAGAAGCACTATGGGTAGACCTTGCTTTCATGTTTAGCCAGCTTATTCTTGGAAAACTGAGGGGTCACCAAGACTGTTTTTATGCAGAGGAGTCAAAGCCTAAGGAACTGATGAAGACAGTCCTATTTTCAGGTAGCCCACTGACTGAGAAGATGGAGGGGTTTCTGCAGAATAATCAGGGCCAGAGAAAAATTGCCATTAAGCCTGCCTTAGGAAGGTTCCAGAATGGAGTCTTAGAGCTTGATCAAGAAGAGTCCAGGAGGCCATCCACAAAGCTTGGCTCACAGAGTTTTGAATGAGCCTGTCCTGCAGCGCAGCCCGGGGTCTCCTCAGCATCTGCCCTCTCTGGAGGCACTCTCTAAGCTCCAGGAGTTCTGCAGGTAACCCAGTCCCCAAAGCTCTGGCTTCTTTCAAAAACAGCTGGAGGGCACATCTGCCAAACTCTTCACTAACAACCAATCTCTTCTCTGGCAGTCCTGCTCTGCCCTTTGGCTGGAATAATTGAGCACAGATGTATGTGCATGTGAGTGCATGCATATCTGTATACTTGGGAGAGGTGGGGGATGCAGTTGTATTGCCGGGGAGGAGAGGATTCTCACTGATCTGTTATCTTACTAGCTGCTTCCAGGTATTTGCCTTTGCTGCCCTCCCTCCTTTCCTTTCCTGGCCCTCGGCAGATTCCTGGCAGGGGCTCACTCCCTGCTCTGTGTCCTAAGGCTACACTGTCCCAGAGCCCGACTGCAGCAAAACACTAAAAAGTCTGCAGGCATCAGAAACCAGGTCCTGAGTGAAGTACTAAATCTGGAAGTGGAGAGCAGGAGAGGGGACTCATGTACATGTGGTGTGCCTAGTAGTTAGGAGCCTGGGATCTGATGACAGATTGTCTAGGTTCACAATTTTGTTCCGTATTCTACCACCAATGTAACCTCTCTGTGCTTCAGTTGCCCTGCCTATAAAATGGAGATAACAGTACCTTCCTTATAAGAGTGTTTCACAGATTCAATGCATAATTATCTATAAAGTAGTTAGAACAGGCCTGGACATATACCAAGTACTCAAAAACTAATAGCTATTAGTTTCAGTCTGTCTTCTAAGATATGTTTCCAACTCCCAAGCTGCCAGGGCCTCCTATTAGTTGCCTGCCCTGATGAGGGTGCCTGCCCTCTTTAAGGCAGATGCCACGGCACCTTGTAAAGTTTTCTCTCCATGGAACTTGGGCTCAGCCCTAGCCAAGTGTGATCAGCTCTGAAGCCTTGGAGATATCTAGGAAGTGCTGCTTGTGCTGGCTCCAATGCTGTGATTCCTTCAGGAGCTTAAGGCCCAGTAGTCTTCTCCGCACAGAGGACAGGAGCTAGATTTGGGGAAGAGATAGATGCCTGAGTAGAAAAAAACATAAGTTGTTATTCTTATGCTCTTACCCAACAACTTTCAACATGGAACACTTCTGTGACCAACTGCGTGGTGCGTTTCCCAATTTTTCACACACCAAGCAAGCAATCAATTCTGCAGCAGTCACCAGCTGGATGTCCTCCAATTCAATTTTGATGCTACCTACCAGGAGACAGCATCAGATCTTGCAAGTTGAGGGCTCAGTCCCCAAGCCTGTCTCCCACTTCCAATGCCAATCACCAGCCCCAGGTTATTTTGCCTCTGCTTCTGACTGACTGGCTATAAATTGGGGTTCCCACTGTCATGTGCATCCGTGTGAATGTTATGCCCAGACCGTTTATTCCCCGAAGAAGACCACCAGAGTCCAGAGTCAAAGCCAAGCGGCAAGGATCTTTACTGCAAGTTCGAACTTGGTCCCTCCGTTCCACAACATACAAGAGGGCCCTGAACAATGCGTGTGCTCGCTTTTTATAGCCCGATGTAAACAGGACTTGTAAGGTTACAGAGGAACAAGGGAATTCTTTAGGTTACAGCATTACAATTGGTTAACATTTTGAATTATACATTTAGCCATTTCCCATTGGTTTCCGTGCTCTTAGTACAAACGGTTGTAACCTTATCGGGGGACTCTCCAGGTGGTGTTTGTACTGGGCCCTGGAAGTTTGGAATGTTTACACTGGGCCCTGGAAGTTTGGAATGTTTATATTGGGCCCTGGAAGTTTGGAATGTTTACACTGGGCCCTGGAAGTTTGGAATGTTTGCACTGGGCCCTGGAAGTGGAGGCATATGGGGGGGATGTGATGTGTCGGGCTCAAGGCTGTGATATATGGAGGAATGTGTTCTTTTATGAAGAGACCACCAAACAGGCTTTGTGTGAGCAATAAAGCTTTTTAATCACCTGGGTGCAGGCGGGCTGAGTCTGAAAAGAGAGTCAGGGAAGGGAGGTAAGGGTGGGGCCGTTTTATAGGATTTGGGTAGGTAAAGGAAAATTACAGTCAAAGGGGGGTTGTTCTCTGGCGGGCAGGAGTGGGGGTCACAGGGTGCTCAGTGGGGGAGATTTTTGAGCCAGGATGAGCCAGGAAAAGGACTTTCACAAGGTAATGTCATCAGTTAAGGCAAGGACTGGCCATTTTCACTTCTTTGTGGTGGAATGTCATCAGTTAAGGCAGGGCAGGGCATTTTCACTTCTTTTGTGATTCTTCAGTTACTTCAGGCCATCCGGGCGTATCTGTACAAGTCACAGGGGATGCGATGGCTTGGCTGGGGCTCAGAGGCCTGACACCCATGAACCCCTCAGCAGGTTTGATCAGTTTTCTAGAGCAGCTCATAGAACTCAGGGAAGCACTTACTTAATTTTACCAGTTGGAAAGAATATTTATTTATTTTTATTTTTATTTTTACGATGGAGTTTTGCTCTTGTTGCCCAGGCTGGAGTGCAGTGGCACGATCCTGGCTCACTGCAACCTCCGCGTCCCAGGTTCAATAAAGGATATTTTAAAGGATACAAGTGAACTGCCAGATGAAGAGATACATAGGGAGAGATCTAAAGTCCTGAGCACAAGAGCTTCTGTCTCTGTGGAGTTGGGATATGCCATCCTCCTCGTGGACAGATGTTCAAACTCCATGTTTGGCTATCCACAGGCTTTTCAAATCCTGTCTTTCTGGGTTTTTATGAAGGCTTCATTATGTAGGCATGATTGATTAAATCATTGGCCATCAGTGATCAACTTAACTTTCAGCCCCTCTCCCCTCCTAGGAGGCTGGGGGTGTGGCTGAATGTCACAATCCTCTAATCCTGCCTTGATCTTTCTGGTGACCAACTCCCATCCTGAGGCTACCTACCTGCTGCCAGCCATCAGTCAACTCATTAGCATAAAAAAAGGCATCACTTGGGAGATTCTAAGGATTTTAGGAATTGTATAGCCAAGAACAGCAAGAAATGTCAGACAAGGGTCAGAGAGGCAGTCTTGGCCTGCAAGGGCTGAGGAAGGCCCTTCTTGCCCTCAACAAGAGCATGCTCCCCACTGACACCCACCTATGCAGTTTGCCAAAGAGGTTACTTCAGAAGGTTCATCAGCCCATGGCCTAAAGGATTAAGAGAGTTTCAAATTTATGAAAACTCCAGTGTAGAGAAAAGAGGAAAAATAGTTGTGAGCTCCAGGCCAACTTTTGGAGAAGCAAAAAATTAAAAACAGCTGAACTTGTAATCTTTTTTTCTTTTTGGTGTGGTGGGGGAATGGGTGGAGCTTGAGAAGGGCTGGAGCTTAGCAGGATGCAAGAAACATTTGTTCTGCTTGCTCCAGAAAGAAGTGAGCGTGTGTGAATTCAATTTTTTGGATCACTGCCCAAAGTGGTCACACATCACCACAGGTGAAGGATCCCCTCGCCACCAGAATTCTCTTTGCACTGAGCACCTCACCCCTACCCTCTGCCTGCAGCTGTTGCAACTTCTGGTCTTCCTGTTAGTGGCAAATCTATACGGATCTGCAGCAACCTCAATTCTTGACTCCTCAGAAGAAAGAATTCGATGGAAGGGCATAAGGCAAAGGGAAAGACTGAGAAAAGTTTTAGAGCAGGAGTGAAAGTTTCTGAAAAAGTTTTAGTGCAGGAACAAAAGGATGCAACATATACTTGTAAGAGGACCAAGCAGGCAACATGAGAGATTCAAGTGCATGGTTTGACCTTTGACTTGCGGTTTTATATGTTGGCATGCTTCTGGGGGGTTGCATCTCTTCTCTTGATTCTTCCCTTATGGTGGTCTGTCCACACTTGCTCTGGCCTGCCAGTACTTGGGAGGGGCCGCGTGCACAGTATGTTTACTGAAGTTGTAAGCATGCTCACATGAGGCGTTCTTCCCTTACCAGTTGAGTGTTCCTAGAGGAAGGCCATATACCAGTTAAACTCTGCCATTTTGCCTCTTAAGGCACACACGCTTGAACCCACTAGCCCAACTCCTGAGATCTTATCAGGAAGCTGCTGATAACCAGTTTCAGGTTTTTCTATCTATTGGGAGACAGTCCCTGGTGCCAACTGCAACCAATTATTATTTTAGAGAGACAGTTTAACAATCACCTGACCATCACACTTGATGATCGCCTGATATTCTTAGTTTTTGGGGAGCCCTCTCCTGCCCTGCTCATGTCTGACTACCCACTATAACATTTCCAGGGCCTGGGCATGCCGTTTTGCAAGATTCAGTGGCACCACGTTGGCTCACACTTCAAGAATACACATTTGGTCCCCGTGCATTGAAGCTGGCATTCAACTGGACACTGGCAGTGGAGGGAGGCAGCATATCCCTGGCCCAGCTCAGCCACAGGGGTCAGCTCAGAGAACTCCAGAGGAGGTTGGAACTGAGGGCTCGAGCCTGGAAGAGGGATATTACTCATCCCACAAAGGCTTCTAAAGAGGTCCTCAGTAGAGAGGACCTCTTTGAAATTGCCTTTGCAAAAATTTTAACAGTGATAAAATTATGACAGTGAAAGAGATCTTACCTAACCAACTCCATCTTGCCTTTAATCTCCAAACTGCCCTTGGTCATTCCTACGTGTGGGCCAAGGTAACTTTGGTAGAAATTTATAGATCGAATGGTAATAGCTCTTCCCAAAACTAAACTGCCTTTATAAAACTAACGCAAGGCCACAAGTTTAAGATTATGGAAGGGACCTGAATTTTGCTAAGATATAGGTGTAATTAAATGATTAATAGCCATTGTTCTAGAGGTCACAAGATTTGCAACATTGCCAATTACTCCTGTAAATAACATCACTATTGTGGAACCTAAGATTGGCTTTTTAAGATGACTGTTCAGACTTTTACATTTCTGACAACTGACTGGATGACTCCATCTGGACCAGTGACTCCTCTGTGGTCCCAACCAGACATGGAATCAGCACATGAGGACCATTTTCCACAGTGCTATGATTGTCTCTTGAATATCCATATCTGTATTCTTCCTATTCCTATTTCCTTTTTAGGCTATAAGGTTTACTGCTATCAGTTTTTCAAAGGGGAGGAGGTATTGGGACAAAAAAGCAGGTTGATAACCGCCAGAGTTCACACAGAACCAAACTATCCTTGAAAAACCTTACCCGTCAAATTTTCAGGGAGGCTGCTTAGACTAATAATAAAACTCCAGTCTCCTGTTTAGCTGGCTCTGCATGTATTAAACTTTCTCTATTGCAATTCCCCTGTCTTGATAAATTGGCTCTATCTAGGTAGCAGGCAAGAAGAATGCCTTGGGTGGTATATTAGTCCATTCTCACACCGCCATAAGGAAATACCCGAGACTGGGTAATTTATAAAGAAAAGAGGCTTAATTGACTCACAGTTTTGCATGGCTAGGGAGGCCTCAGGAAACACACAATCATGGTGGAAGGCATCACTTCACAGGGAGGCAGAAGAGAGAATAAGTGCAAGCAGAGAAAATGCCAGATGATTCTAAAACCGTTAGATCTCATGAGACTCACTATTACAAGAATTGAATGAGGGAAACCGCCCACATGATCTGATTACCTCCACCTGGTCCTGCCTTTGACACATGGGGATTATGGAGATTACAATTCAAGGCGAGATTTGGACGGGTACACAGAGCCAAACCATATCAGGTCTTTACAGCTTCACTTGGGACTTTGGCATTTGTCTGGGATAGGATGAGGATGGAGGATGGACTAGTTCCTGAGGGTGAGGTAAGGGAAAATGCTGCCAAGAAGACACTGGCCAGGAGGGAGCTGGATGCTAGTAACAGAGACAAGAAGCCTGCCAACTCAAGCCAGACCTTGGGCTATTGGGATGTGGGACAGAATTAAAGAATGAAGATAACATCAGTATCCACTGGATGTGATGAGGATTAATGCACGTGAAGCACTTAGTACAAACCCTAGCACACAGTAAGTGCTTAATTAATGGCATCAAGCTGCAAACTCTATCATCGCTGTCTTTTAGAGGCCATAATGCTGGGATTACAGGCGCCTGCCACCACGCCCGGCTAATTTTTGTTTTGTATTTTTTAGTAGAGACAGGGTTTCACTGGGTTAGCCAGTATGGTCTCGATCACCTGATCTTGTGATCTGCCTGCCTTGGCCTCCCAAAGTGCTGGGATTACAGGCATTGAGCCACCGTGCCTGGCCGAAAAAAAGAATTTTAAGAGTCAGTGTCTCACTCTATTGCCCAGGTGACAGTGCAGTGGCATACTCCTAGCTCATGGCAGTTTTAAACTCCTGGGATTAAGCAATCCTGCCTCAGACTCTCAAGCAGCTAGGACAAGGAGTGCATACCACCATGCATGGCTAGAGACACTAAAACAAAGAAATAAACAAAACAAAAACAAAAAACTTTGGTTAACCCAGCCTTCCCCAAATATATTTGTCTGCAGAATTTTTTTTCTTTTTTTTTTTTTAACATTAGACTTTTCACCATCCAGTGGAGCTGACAATCTCTGGTCATGCTTTGGGAAAATCCACTCTCTTTCCAGTGAGGGGCTCTAGTAACATTTGTCAGTGCTTTAAAAATGTTTCAATTGGATGTCAATTAATACTTTTTTTTTCTTTTGAGACAAGGTCTGTCTCTACTGCTGACTGGAGTACAGTGGCATGATCTCAGCTCACTGCAACCTCTGCCTCCTGGGCTCAAGCCATCCTCCCCCTCAGCCTCCTGAGTAGCTGGGACTACAGGTATGCACCATCATGCGTGGCAAATTTTTGTATTTTTTGTAGAGACAGGGTTTTCCCATGTTGCCCAGGCTGGTCTTGAAGTTGTGAGCTCAAGCAATCCACCCACCCTGGCCTCTCAAAGTGCTGGGATTACAGATGTGAACCACTAGGCCTGGCAATAGTTTCTTTCCTATTCATTAGCTCCTATTTGGAGAAGAAGTTGAGGGAGGTTCTCTTTAAAAATAGAGACTGTATCATCAGGGCTGCTGGGGAAAGGGAAAGAGGCATTGTATCTTTGTTGGAATTGGGGCTTTCTAAGAGGAGGAGCAGAAACTGTGCTGGTGGCTATAGTGGTTGTGGGATGAACAACAGGATGGATGTACAAATGGACCAAGTCAGCCCTCTATTCTAATTCCTGGATGAAAACTTGAAGGATCAAATCTCAAGAACACCAATGATTCTACTGTCCTCCTGTGTATATGAATAGAGATGGGAGGATGTTCTCTGATTATTTAATAAAGGTCAGCCATGAACAAGGCACTATACTAGGTTTCACATGTGTCTGTGTGAAGAGACCACCAAACAGGCTTTGTGTGAGCAATAAAGCTTTTTAATCACCTGGGTGCAGGCGGACTGAGTCCAAAAAGAGAGTCAGAGAAGGGAGATAGGGGTGGGGCTGTTTTATAGGATTTGGGTAGGTAGTGGAAAATTACAGTCAAAGGGGGTTGTTCTCTGGCTGGCGGGGGGTGGGGGTCACAAGGTGCTTAGTCGGAGAGCTTTTGAGCCAGGATGAACCAGGAGAAGAAATTTCACGAGGTAATATCACCAGTTAAGACAGGAATTGGCCATTTTCACTTCCTTTGTGATTCTTCACTTGCTTCAGACCATCTGGATGTATTTGTGCAGGCTTGGGCTCAGAGGCCTGACATTCCCGTCTTCTTATATTAATTAGAAAAATAAAATAAAATAGCGTTGAAGTGTTGGGGCAGTGAAAACTTTTGGGGGGTGGTATGAAGAGATAATGGGCGATGTTTCTCAGGGCTGCTTCGAGCAGGATTAGGGTGGCATGGGAACCTGTAGTGGGAGAGATTAAGCTGAAGAAAGATTTTGTGATAAGGGGTGATATTGTGGGGTTGTTAGAAGAAAACACTTGTTGTATAGAATGATTGGTGATGGCCTGGATGCAATTTTGTATGAATTGAAAAACTAAATGGAAGACACAAGGTCCGAATAAGAGAAGGAGAAAAACAGGTATTAATGGACTAAGAATTGGGAGGACCCAGGACATTCAATTAGAGACTGCCCAAGGACGTTCAGCATAGCCCTGCCAGCAAAGATTTTTTTATTTACTTTAAGAGGGAGTTAAGAGTGGTGGTTTGGGGATAGCACCAGGAGGTATCAGCTGTGATGGCTTGGAGAAACAGTGTAAACCGGCAGTGTAAACAAGAGCAGGGCATTTATGAGTAGTTGAGAACGGTGAATAGGAGTATGACTAGACAGAAGATAGTAGGGATGACGAGTTTTTGGGGCACAGTCCAAGTTGGTCTGGTGTCTGGAATGAGACTGGGGCCTAATAAAAAGGAGTGTCTACACAGGAGCTCAAATGGGCTGTACCCTGTAGCATTCTGAGGACAGGCCCGAATTTTGAGAAGGGAAAGTGGTGAAAGTATTGTCTAGTCCTTTTTAAGTTGGTGACTGAGCTTGGTGAGGTGTGTTTTTAAAAGACCCTTAGTCTCTTCTACCTTTTCTGAAGATTGAGGACGGTAAGAGGTATGAGGGTTTCACTGAATACCAAGAGCCCGAGAAACTGCTTGGGTGATTTGACTAGTAAAGGCTGGTCCATCATTGGACTGTAAAGAGGTGGGAAGGCCAAACCAAGGAATTATGTCTTGAAGAAGGGAAGAAATGACCACGGTGGCCTTTTAAGACCCTGTGGGAAAGGCCTCTACCCATCCAGTGAAAGTGTCTACCCAGACCAAGAGGTATTTTAGTTTCCTGACTCGAGGCATGTGAGTAAAGTCAATTTGCCAGTCCTAGGCAGGGGCAAATTCCCGAGCTTGATGTGTAGGTTAGGGAGGGGGCCTGAACAATCCCTGAGGGATAGTAGAATAGCAGATGGAACACTGAGAAGTGATTTCCTTAAGGACAGATTTCCACGATGGAAAGGAAATGAGAGGTTCTAAGAGGTGGGTTAGTGGCTTGTAACCTACATGGAAGAGGCTATGAAATGACGACAGAATAGAATGGGCTGGTGAGGCTGGAAGGAGATATTTTCCTTGGTCTAAGAACCATTTGCCTTGTGTGGGAAGAGATTGATAGGTGGAAGTTTTAGTGAGGGAGTAAGTGGGAGTGACCGATGAGAAGGAGAAAAACTAGCTTTGAGGGACAGAAGTTGGAAGGCTAGCTGCTTTTTTAGCTACCTTATCAGCATAAGTGTTGCCCTGAGTGATGGGATCTGACACCTTTTGCCAGCCCTTGCAGTGAATGACTCCAGCTTCCTTTGGAAGTAAAGCGGCTTGAGAAGAGTTTTTATTAAAGAGGAATTAATGAGGGAGGAGCCTTGCATAGTGAGGAAACCTCTTTCTGCCCTTATAACAGCATGGTGGTGCAGGATATGGAAGGCATATTTAGAGTCATTATAAATATTGACACATAGTCCTTTTCTAAGAGTGAGGGCTCTAGTTAAGGCAATGAGTTCAACTTGCTGAGAGGTAGTGGAGGGGGGCAGAAAGTATATGCGTCTGGTGTGAGGAAAAAAATAGATTTTGGAAGTTATGAGAACTGTAGCAAGTGAGTTGAGTACAGTTTGTGATTTTGGAGGCCTCTAAAAGTATTAAAGCAGAGGCAGCTGCTGCACGCAGACACGAGGGCTAGGCTAAAACAGTAAGCTCAAGTTGTTTGGATAAAAAGGCCACAGGGCATGGTCCCAGTCCTTGTGTAAGAATTTCAACCACACAGCCCTGCTCTTTGGCTGTGTGTAATTAAAAAAAGGGTTGGGATGAGTCAGGGAGAGCTAGTGTGAGAGCAGTCTCTAAAGCTGTCTTCAAGGAATGGAAAGAGGAGTGGGAAAAGGATTTAGGATCTATGGGGTCAGCTAGGTTTTCTTTTGTGAGTTTATACAATGGTTTTGTTAGGATGGCAAAACCAGGTATCCAAAGGCAAAAGTATCCAACCATGCCCAGGAAGGAAAGGAATTGTTTTATAGAAGGGGTTGGGGTTTGAGAGATTAGTCAGACACAATCGGCAGGGAGAGCACCTGTGTTTTTATGAAGAATTATGTCGAGATAGGTAACAGATGAAGAAATTTGGGCTTGACTGAAGTAATGGGGGCTGTCTGTGAAGCTTTGTGGCAGTACAGCCAAGGTAATTTGCAGAGCCTGATGGGTGTCAGGGTCAGTCCAAGTGAAAGCAAAGAGAGGCTGGGATAAAGGGTGCAAAGCAATAGTAAAGAAAGCATGTTTGAGATCCAGAACAGAATAATGAAGGGGTTGTGGAGGGAGGCATTGAGGATAGGAGAGTATATGGGTTTGGCACCATGGGGTGGATAGGCAAGACAATTTGGTTGATAAGTCACAGAAAGAAACTGTAAGCTGGACTGGGTGTGAGGAGGGGAGGTGATCAAAAGATTACAGGGTTGGGGAGCGGAGACTGAGGAAGAAATGAGACCTGGCTTGGCCTCACAAGGAGCAGCCTGGGGAGGAGGGGAGAGGTCATATGGATCAGTAAAAAAGGAAGATTGGAAAGACTCAGCAACACTTGGGGTTGGGACTGAGGGGACAGGCGGGAGGGAAAGAAGGAAGATTTGGGACGAGTTGCATTGGGAACAGAGACTAGGGAGGGACCAATATGTAAAAGAATGCCTGGATGTCAGGCACCTCAGACCATTTGCCCACTTTACAACAAGAATTATCTAGATCTTGTAGGATGGAAAAATCGAAAGTGCCGTTTTCCGGCTATTTGGAACCTTTGTCGAGTTGTATTGGGGTTAAGCAGCATCGCAGAAGAAAATAAGGCATTTAGGTTTTAGGTCAGGTGTGAGTTGAAGAGGTTTTAAGTTCTTGAGAACATAGGCTAAGCGAGAAGAAGGAGGAATGGAGGGTGGAAGGTTGCCTATAGTGAAGGAGGCAAGTCCAGAGAAAAGAGAATGTAGAGACACGGAGAGAAGGGGGGGGAGTGTTTGCCCCTCAAAAAGTGGTGCTTGCCACTAAGGGTGAAGGATCAAGGCAGGCGTCCCTGTGGTGATCAGACACTTCTGAAATGTGAGTGAATAATCAAGCAGGTGTTCCTGCAGTGATTAAACACCAAGGGAAGACTGTCTTCCCGAGTCCGTGACCAGCGCCGGAGTTTTGGGTTCACGGATAAAATGCGTCTCCTCTGTCTCTACCAGAAAAGGAAAGGAACTGAAATTGAGAGAAGGGAGAGATTGAAGTGTGGTGCCAAGATTGAAAGGAGAAAGAGGTTGAGGGATAGTGAGAGAGGTTAGAGAAGAGAGTAAAGAGAGACCGCTTACCCGATTTAAAATTGGTGAGATGTTCCTTGGGCTGGTTGGTTTGAGGACCAGAGGTCGTAGGTGGGTCTTTCTCACGGAGCAAAGAGCAGGAGGACAGGGGATTGATCTCCCAAGGGAGGTCCCCTGATCCGAGTCATGGCACCAAATTTCACGCACGTCCGTGTGAAGAGACCACCAAACAGGCTTTGTGTGAACAGCATGGCTGTTTATTTCACCTGGGTGTAGGCGGGCTGAGTTGGAAAAGAGTCAGAGAAGGGAGATGGGGTGGGGCCGTTTTATAGGATTTGGGTAGGTAAAGGAAAATTACAGTCAAAGGGGATTGTTCTCTGGCTGGCAGGGTTGGGGATCACCAGGTGCTTAGTGGGGGAGCTTTTGAGCCAGGATGAGCCTGGAGAAGGAATTTCACAAGGTAATGTCACCAGTTAAGGCAGGAAGTGGCCATTTTCACTTCTTTTGTGTTTCTTCACTTGCTTCAGGCCATCTGGATGTATTTGTGCAGGTTTGGGCTCAGAGGCCTGACATTAGGCTAGGGCCTTGTGGGGAGAGGATGTCTTGTGCTTATAGCTCCTACATGTGGGCTCTGTCCAGCACACATCTCTACCCCTACCAGCCACAGTGCCCTTGAGGGAAGGTCCTGAGTACAAACTTGGACAGCCCGTAGCAGTCACTGACCCAGCTGGTTCTCAGGAAAAAGGCACTGAATCTGACACAGTTTGGACCCTGCCAGCCCCTTCTCAAAACTTCAGACCCTCCTCCTTGGTCCCATCTCACTAGCTTCCTCTGTTTCCTGCCTGGCCCAGGGAAGGAGTTACTCTCATGACACTGTGAACCAAAAGTATCTGAGACAGGTCTCAATAAATTTAGAAAGTTTATTTTGCCAAGGGTAAGTTCGTGCCTGTGACACAGCCTGAGGAGTTCTGACAACATGTTTTCAAGGTGGTTGGGGCACAGCTTGGTTTTATACTACGTTTTAGGGAGACATGAGATATCTTTTTTTTTTTTTTTTTTTTTTGAGACGGAGTCTTGCTCTGTCACCTGGGCTGGAGTGCAGTGGCCGGACCTCAGCTCACTGCAAGCTCCGCCTCCCGGGTTTACGCCATTCTCCTGCCTCAGCCTCCGGAGTAGCTGGGACTACAGGCGCCCACCACCTCGCCCGGCTAGTTTTTTTTTGTATTTTTAGTAGAGACGGGGTTTCACCGTGTTAGCCAGGATGGTCTCGATCTCCTGACCTCGTGATCCGCCCATCTCAGCCTCCCAAAGTGCTGGGATTACAGGCTTGAGCCACCGCGCCCGGCTGAGATATCAATCAATATATGTAAGATGTACATTGGTTCAGTCCAGAAAGGTCAGGTTACTCAAGCTCAAAGAAGGGGGCTTCTAGGTCATAGGTAGATAAGAGACAAATGGTTGCATTCTTTTGAGTCTCTGATTAGTCTTTCACTGAATATACACTTTACATGTGAGAGGTGGATAGAGGAATAGTCACTTATGCCTTAGTCTGGCTTAGTGAATCTACATTTTTACATAAACAATAAGGCAGAGGAAGCAATCAGGTGAGCGGATCGGTAACTTTGAGCTCTGTCTGTGTTTTTTCTGGTACCTGTGAAGATAAGCTATCAGTTTACATTGCCAGGGTGAAATTAAACAGAGCTGTTTTAGAGTAAAGATCTTGAATCCCACAAGAAATTTCCTTGTGACAAATTATTAGGGAGGTATGTAGCTTTTTTGTCTTATTTAGGAATAAAATGGGAGGCAGGTTTGCCTGATGTAGGTCCCAGCGTGACTTTTCCCGGGCTTAGTGACTTTGGGGTCCTGAGATTTATTTTCCTTTCACAACATCTTAAGGCAGGGACTGAGAGCAGCTTTAGCTCTACTTTTACTGATGCAAGCTACCAACTGCTCAGCAAGCCACCCCAAATGAATGCATAATTCAAATAAGGTAGCCTTAAACAAATGCAGCCTCCAGGCACACTCCCTTGTTCCCCTAAGACACATTTCAGATAGCTGTCCCTAAGCCCCTGCTGCATAAAATGCCTAAAACTTTGTTGCTCTCCTCCTTCCCTACTTTGTTCCTCTCCTCCTTCCCTTTCTTTCGCCTCCCCAGCCCTGGAGACTTTCTTGTATGGTCTTTATCCTAGAGCTGACATCCCTAGGTCAATGAATGCTTACACTTTTTTTTTTTTTTTTTTTTTTGAGACGGAGTCTTGCTCTGTCACACAGGCTGGAGTGCAGTGGCATGATGTAGCTCATGGCAGTTTTAAACTCCTGGGATTAAGCAATCCTGCCTCAGACTCTCAAGCAGCTAGGACAAGGAGTGCATACCACCATGCATGGCTA
>NW_012117177.1:961730-966310 GCF_000951035.1 Colobus angolensis palliatus
TTTTTTGAGACGGAGTCTTGCTCTGTCACACAGGCTGGAGTGCAGTGGCACGATCTTGGCTCACTGCAACCTCCGCCTCTCAGGTTCAAGCAATTCTCTGCCTCAGCTTCCTGAGTAGCTGGGATTACAGGCGCCCGCCATCACGCCCAGCTAATTTTTGTATTTTTAGGAGAGACGGGGTTTCACCGTGTTGGCCAGGATGGTCTCAAACTCCTGAGCTCGTGATCCACTCGCCTCGGCCTCCCAAAGTGCTGGAATTACAGGAGTGAGCTACTGCCCCCGACCTGAATGCTTACATTTTCATCTAAAGTCTCTCATGCCTGTGCTTCATGCCCACATCAGCCAGCATATCTACCCTCTGCCCCCAAGAGTATTTCTTTTAGCATCTCAACACTTGGTCCCACATGAAAAGGAAACAAGAGAAGGAGGGAGACAGTCTCAGTAGGCGAGGCTGAGGTAAGCTCCCCAGAGTAGAAGCCATATGTTATACCCCATCTGAACCCCTTCCTGCTCCTCTTGTGTCCAGCACATGGTGGGCAGGAGGCTGATGGCAGTAAGAATCCACTTCATCCTTGCTGGGTGACTGATGGCCATTTTCCACTGTCAGCACTAGACAGTCAGAAGCCCTGCAGAGGCAGCTTGGGCCCCTTTCTTCACACTCCCTCGAAACCCCTGGGCTGAGCTAGCAGCAGCCTCAGCATAGCCTGCCAAGTTCTCAGCTCTGTTAGGACCAGCCTGGAAGGGACCTGAAGGAAGAGATTCTGCTTGTTTTTGTTCTGTGCAGATATGGTTAGGGTGATTCTAGTAACCAGGCACAGCCCCAGACACACACGCATGTACACACACACACACAGTTAAATGAGCAACTATAGTGTGCCAGGCAAATGAGAGCAAAGTGGCCAAGGATAATCATGGAGGGGATGATATGCCAATATGTCAACTAATAGTAAGATGCAGACTGTTGGAAAATGAAATTTTCTTTAGAGGAATAGCCAGGAACATAATAGAGTTCCCCTTTAAGCACTCTTTTAAGGGCAGTGTGGCACACTGCAAAACCAAGTCCTAGTTCTTGTGTGGGTTCTCAGCTGACAAGCTGATCAGTCTTGGGAATGTTAAATTCTAAGCCTCACTTTTATTATCTGTAAAATGGGGGTGACGATCATTTCTTTCTTGTGGGATAAAAGTGAGATAATAGATGTATTACTCATTGCAGTAAGGGAGAGTGCACACTATGAGGAATCGGGGGAACCTCAGTAAGACAGTGTTAGGAATGACTTATAGGATTTGGATTTAAGTGATTTTGGGGAGGGTCTAAGGAAGTGGGGCTTTACTCTTGATTGGATGCTGTCAGGAAGCAGGGTAGTTCTATAATTGGGTATTTCAATAAGTGTTATCTATAAGAAGGGATGATTAGAGGAAACATAAAGATGTAATTAAAGAAGCAGCAGCCATTCGTATTACCCAGAAGTTTGATCACGTTTATGGTTTAAACACTGTTTATGTTTTATCTGTGTTCAGATCTGATTACACAGTGGTGTTGTTATGTCTTGATCCATCATGGCCACAGAGTGGCCTTGTCTGATGTTGACATTCTGTGAAATTGTTTAGCAGTAGAACAGCAAGTCCCAACTGATAGGGCCAGGCCAGGTCTTAGCTGACAGGGAGGGGCTACTTGTTTCTTTCTTAGTGCCTCCCTTACAAAGTCAAGCTGCAGATAATTAATCAACGATATACAGGTTTTCACCATTGCCAAGGTTTTGCTGATCAGGAGGTTGTTTAGAGAATGTAATCTGGGCCTTGCCCAGTGACTCACGCCTGTAATCCCAGCATTTTGGAAGGCCGAGGCGGGCATATTGCTTGAGCTCAGGAGTTTGAGACCAGCCTGGGCAACATGACAAAAACTCATCTCTACAAAAATACAAAAAATTAGCCAAGCGTGGTGGCTTTTGCCTGTAGTCTCAGCCACTTGGGAGGCTGGGGTGGGAGGATCACATGGGCCTGGTAGGCAGAGGTTGCAGTGAGCTGAGATCATGCCACTGCACTCCAGCCTAAGTGACAGAGTGAGACCCTGTCTTGGGAAAAGAAAAAAAAAAAAGAGGATGTAATTTGTAGTAGGACTAGAATAAGTCTGTTCTGCTCATTATGTTGCAGGATGAGTTGTTGCCTACTCTAATAAGACAATGTTCGTGCAGTAGCAGTTGAAACTTTGGCAGGACACGTGAGCCGACTGTACTACTAACAATTATCAAAAAAAAAATGATTATTAGTCCAGGAAACAAATGGCTTTATTTTTCAGCTGTTCTACTTATCTCGTAGCATAGAGGTACAGCAAGAAGTATTTGCTATAGCATAAAATTCCCCTTGACTAGTTAAGAGGAAATCAAGGGTAATGTGGTTGTCCATAACAATCCTAGCTACTAAATTTAGAATATTTTACTGGGCTTTGGGATTAAAAGTTATGTTATTTAGGACTTTTGCTAGGGTAAGAAACACATTTTGAGCCATTTTTGCTAGTAGTATTTTTTATTTTATTTATTTATTTTTTTGAGACGGAGTCTCGCTCTGTCGCCCAGGCTGGAGTGCAGTGGTGGTATCTCGGCTCACTGCAAGCTCTGCCTCCAGGGTTCACACCATTCTTCTGCCTCAGCCTCCCGAGTAGCTGGGACTGCAGGCACCCACCACCACGCCCGGCTATTTTTTTTTTGTATTTTCAGTAGAGACAGAGTTTCACTGTGTTAGCCAGGATGGTCTCAATCTCCTGACCTCGTGATCCGCCTGCCTTGACCTCCCAAAGTGCTGGGATTACAGGCTTGAGCCACCGTGCCTGGCCTAGTTGTATTATTTCTAATGTGGGAATCACTGCTTGCATAATGTGCATGAAGAGGCAATCTAGGTGTCCTCCAAAGCAGCCTTTGTGTGCCTCATTTTGGAGGTAATTGGGCAATTTTGGGATAATTTGAAAAATTATTTTTAGAGAAACATGATCCTCTGAAGGAGTGGTCATTTTAAATATCTGAAAGTCTAAAAACTATGCTAAACCTGCAGCCTAAGTTAGGGTGTGACATTGACGCCTGATGTCCACATATGAAGTAGTATCCTAGTAGAATGCAGACTATATTGGGAGCAAAAGTGTTATTAGCATTTATGACAAGAGGAGTAAGCCCATTTTGTATTCCTCAAAGTTGACAGATTTTTTTTTAGTAAACAGTTCTTGCAAAGCAGGCTGGTGCCTCTGAAGGTCTGTGTAGGGTGTGGGGAATTCTCTAACAGAAATAAGCAATGTAGATTGTTTCTTCTTCAAGTCAATGAAGAAGCATGGCTGAGTTTAGAGTGTCACAACCACAGACAGTGTGAAGGGGAAAACAATAATATTTCCTAGGAGGTTAGGCAACATGCTAAAAAGTGTTGAGCAGTTTTTGTCAATAGAAGAGTTTGCACAGCATGGGTAACCATTACATTTAGTGGAGCTCTAGAACTAAGCTAAAGTTTTTACATGTTTTGCTATTACTGTTACAGCTTTTAGACAAAATAGCTATGCCTGAGCTAATGGATCTAATGAAAGCCTGAAATAAGCAATACACCTCTGACAATTCTCATGAGAGTAAGTTAGTACCCTTAGCACCTACCCAGAAACTTTATGAACAAAACAAGGAAAAGGGGCTTGTGAATCTGAAATCTTGGAAAAAAATCTTTTGGTAGACAGGTATTATATCAGTCATTGTGCTTAAATATGATTATGTTTTTTTAACTTGAAAAGTATTTAATCATTGAAAGACATTTATATTTCCATCTTTTACTTATCTCCAGATGATGAATTCTATTTTTAATTTGTCAGGTTATTTTATACTAAGTTTGGTAGACAAAGTTTTCATAAGAGTTTGACTTAATTAAAAGTTGGAAAAATTTACAGAAGCCTAATTATTCTTATTGCCCTTTCTTTAATAGGGTGAAAGGGCAAATTTTTGTGTCATCTCATGGCTATTTTAGGAAACCCAAATATAATTTAGGCATAAAAGACATCTTAATAGTTGTATTATTCTGCATTTAAGAAAGGCAAAATTAATAGTTGTTAGAAAGGACAAGGTATAAGTCATAAACATCTGAAATGGGAAATATTTGTATTCAACATTGTAAAATCACTAAGCAATAAGCAATGCCTATTGGAAAATTAGCTTTTTGTTTAAAAATAAATTTTTAAATTTAGAATATTTTGCAAATATTTAAATGTCTTTAGAATATTTTGCAAAGCTCTGAGAGTTAACAATAATTTGGTGACAAAAAGAAACCTCTACTAGTCTGGGCATAAAATAATTTAGTCACTCTGAGATGGAGCAGGGATCCCTCTTAGGGGCCTGCAGGCCCCCAAGCATAGAAATAAACAAAAGTCTTGGGTTCCTGTGAGGGAAATTCCAGGCACTTAGCTAGTAAATAAGCAACTTAATAAACAGGAAGGTAATATAATAGTAGCTTTTTTTTACGCCATTCTCCTGCCTCAGCCTCCCGAGTAGCTGGGACTACAGGCGCCCGCCACCTCACCTGGCTAGTTTTTTGTATTTTTTAGTAGAGACGGGGTTTCACCG
>NW_012117177.1:966360-1017312 GCF_000951035.1 Colobus angolensis palliatus
GTTAGCCAGGATGGTCTCGATCTCCTGACCTTGTGATCCGCCCGTCTCAGCCTCCCAAAGTGCTGAGATTACAAGCTTGAGCCACCGTGCCTGGCCAGTAGTAGCTTAAAACAATAGCCAAGGAAGTTGGAATCACAGGATGTTTGATTCCCCTATAGAAACTAAAGATAACATCTTAACATATGTCCCTGAGTTGTTTTTCAGAAACTTGGACCCCCACCAAATGGATCCACTGACACGCAGACCTCAGATAGATAAGAACTGAGAACTGAATTCTGCTGTTGTTCTTTGTTTTACATTTCTTCCTGAGGGGACTGGAGGAGGTCACACTCAAAAGCCAGAGCTAATATTCTTTTCTGCTGATTCCCCTGACCCCCATTTTTTTAAAACAAGGTTTCACTCTGTGGCCCAGGCTGGAGTGCTGTGGCACGATCATGGCTCACTGTAGCCTCGACCTCCAAGACTCAAGTGATCCTCCCACCTCAGCCTCCCGAGTGGCTTTGATGACAGGCATGCACCACCATGCCCAGCTAATTTAAAAAAATTTTTTTGTAGAGGTAGTCTCACTATGTTGCCCAGGCTGGCTGACACCACATTTTTAGACAAGGCTTCATCTCCTTGACCAATTGCAAATCAGAAAATCTTTGAATCCACCTGTGGGCCCCTGCTTCGAGGTGTCTTGTGTTTAAGGTCAGACCAATATGTAGCCTTTATGTATTGATTTATGACTTTGCCTGTAACCTCTGCCACCCCGCCTTTAAAAATCCTTACCTGTAAGCTATCCTGGAGTTCTGGTCTTAAGCATTAGCTTCCCAATTCTCCTTGCTTGGCGCCCTGTAATAAAGGCCTCTCTTTCCATGCAATCCCAGTGTCAGTGTTTGGACTTACTGCACGGGGCAGGTGGACTTAAGTTCGGTTTGGTAACAATTTCACATAAAAAAGTCTCAAATTCTAATTTTACTCCTTTGGCACATTATTAATATAACAATTTGTAGCAAAAAATTTATTAATATACCTTTATGTATGCATTTATGCATACATAGATATATAAATATAAAAAGAGGTTATCATCTAAAGCTTTTAACCAGCTTTAAACAGAATTACCTTATTGGTATGTTAAATAAAATAATATATATCATACTAATCATGTGAATAAACTATAACAACTTTCTTAATACGGTGAATAAAAATAATAGTCATTATCTTACATACATATTTATATTTCTCTGTAGTTGTTATACATACTATAACCATTTTTATTATTATTTTTAATTAAAATAACCAACTTTTTTTCAGACACAAGAGAAAACTAGAGAACAGAAAAGTAAAAATTATTTGGCTTTTTTTCCTCCACAATGAGTTAATATAATTTTACAGCTTTAGGAGGCAAAATATATACAAAATATTATCCAGAGGCCTTTGTATATTTTGTTAGTTGATAGTCATTAAAAAAAACATAAAGCTATGTAGCCGTTTTTTTTTTTCTTTTTGAAAGTGTCCAGACATCCAAAGATTATTTACAGTTAACTTAGGTCTAAGGTCTTTTAAAAACTTATTTATCTATTTTAGAGATAAGCATCTTACTCTGTTCCTCAGGCTGGAGTGCGATCATAGCTCACTGTAACCTTGAACTCCTGGGCTCAAGCAATCCTCCTGCCTTAGCCTCCCAAGTAGCTGGGACCAGAGGTGCATGTCACTATGCCCACCTAATTTTTCATTTTTTGTAGAGACGGGAGCCTCACTGTGTTGCCCAGGATGATCTTGAACTCCTAGACTCAAGAGATCCTCCTGTCTTGACCTCCTGAAGTGCTGAGATTACAGGCGTAAGCCACCACGTCCAGCCTGTTTTTTTTGTTTGTTTGTTTTGTTTTTGTTTTTTAATAGAAATCAGGCAATGAGGCCGGGTGCGGTGGCTCAAGCCTGTAATCCCGGCACTTTGGGAGGCTGAGGAGGGCGGATCACTTGAAATAAGGAGTTCAAGACCAGCCTGGCCAAGATGGTGAAATCCCGTCTTCTACTAAAAATACAAAAGTTAGCCGGGAGTGATGGGTGCGCCCGTGGTCCCAGCTATTCGGGAGGTAGAGGCACAAGAATCACTTGAACTGAACCCGGGAGGTGGAGGCTGCAGTGAGTCGAGATTGTACCACTGTACTCCAGCCTGGGTGGCAGAGAGAGACTTCGATTCAAAAAAAAAAAAAAAGAAAGAAAGAAAGAAAGAAGGCAAAGAAAAAGAAATCGGACGGTAGTGGCCATAAAAGATGAACTGAAATCAGAAGTTCCTTAGGAGCCCAAATTCAGAACCACATGGAATTCTGAGCCCTCTCAGAATTCTCGGAAATCTTGAGGAAGACACTGGACTTCCCTGGTAAGGGGTAAGATGGAGCTTGAACCAATTATATTTGAACTGGAATGAATAGGATGACACTGCTGACATTTGGCTTGCTTGTGCACTTAGGTCAGGGTAAGCACAGATTAGGTGCTCAATGTTAGTTGTGTTTGAATCTTCATTTTGTTAACGTCTGTAGTATTCCTTCCAGAGGAGGCTGTAAGCTCTCTCAGAACAAGGGTTGCATCCGGAAACCATCCCATTTCTCTATATTTCCCTCGATGTCTGGCAAAGTGCTAGACGCAGGATAAGAAGAGAAAAGAAAAGACAAAGGTCAGCAAATAAGTAATTTTTTTTTTTTTTTTGAGTTTTTTGAGAGAGTCTCACTTTTTTGCCCAGGCTGGAGTGCAGTGGTGGAATGAGGGCTCACTGCAACCTCGACCACTCGGGCTCAAGTGATCCTCCCATATCAGCTTCTGAGTAGCTGGGACTACAGGCACACACCACGACACTCAGCTAATCTAAATTTTTTGTAGAGACGGGGGTTTCACTATGTTGCCCAGGTTGGTCTTGAGCTCCTGGCCTCAAGTGATCCTCCTCCCTTAGGCTTCCCAAAGTGTTGGGATTACAGGTGTGAGCCACTGTGCCTGGCAGCCTCTAAGTATTAACAGGGAATTGCTATTTACTGTGCTATGTCCCAGGCTGAGGGGGGATATGAACCCAATTTGGCTAGCTACAAAGCCTAAACTCCTAACCATTATGGATTATCCTGTAGCCTGCTTCAGGACCCATCTCATCTTGCCTTGCCCCAAATGATCCTCCCCAGAACAAAGCATGACTGGGGTGCCCAGGGCAGGCCCACAAGATGAAGAGATTGAGGGCTGAGACGCAGAGAAGAAGATGTGTCCACAGGGAACATGATTTCCTGTGTGAGATTTCCCTAGCCATTCTCTTCGCTCACACCCCAAAAGCCAGCTTGTCTTGCCACGACAGACTGCCCTTGCCTGTAGGGCTGCTGGAATCACTAATAAAAATACAAGGCACTCAGTTAAATTACACTTTCAGACAAACAATGAGCAATTTCTCAGTATAAGTATGACCCATCCAGTATTTCGGATATAGTTAAATGATTATTCATTGTTTATCTGAAAGTCAAATTTAATTGAGTTGAGCATCATGTATTTTATCTGACAACCCTACTTGCCTGGGCATGATATTTCAAAGAGCAGAGGTATCAGCGGCTTTTGGGATTTCCCATTTAGTGGTTTCAGCAAGGGGAACCTAACACCTGCTTTTGTTGTTGGCAGCCCTTGAGGCAACTGCTTCAAGCACAATGCTTAAGGCAGTGTTCCAGTGCTGGTGTAGGCTGACCAACTTGTTCTGGTTTTCTCAGGCCGTACCCATTTTTAGCACTGAAAGTCCCACATCTTGGGATCTCTTTGTTCCTGGCAAACCGGGATGATTGATGATTGGTCACCCTAGTGATGGACATACCCAGAGATGCTGGAGATGTTGGAAGACAACAAATACACAGAGAAACTGCTATGTGTGTCTCAAAGGGTCAACATTTCTTCCAAGCACATATCCTTGGCTCCATTTTAAAGATAGGCAAGTTCAGGGGAAGTATAGGAATCCTGGATCTGAAAGGTGTTGGTTCTAGAGACCACTAAAGTTCAGCCTCTATTTTTTAAATGCTTATCAAACATTTGCAGAGATACTCTGTCACCCCATTTGGTGATTATTATTATTATTATTATTATTGTTATACTTGAGCATAGGCACTATGGTAAGAATTTTATGTTCAGTATCTTGTGTTATCTTTTTTTTTTGAGATAGAGTCGCTGTGTCATCCAGGCTGGAGCGCAGTGGCACCATCTCGGCTCACTGCAACCTCTGCCTTCCGGGTTCAAGCGATTCTTGTGCCTCAGCCTCCCGAGTAGCTGGAATTATAGGCGTGTGCCACCATGCCTGGCTAATTTTTTTTCTTTTTTTTTTGTTGAGACGGTATCTCGCTCTGTCGCCCAGGCTGGAGCGCGGTGGTGTGATCTTGGCTCACTGCAAGCTCTGCCTCCCGGGTGGCCGGGACTACAGGCGCCTGCCACCACTACCGGCTAATTGTTTTTATTTTTAGTAGAGACAAGGTTTCACCGTGTTAGCTAGGATGGTCTCGATCTCCTGACCTTCTGATCTGCCTGCCTCGGCCTCCCAAAGTGCTGGGATTACAGGCGTGAGCCACCACGCCCGCCCAACTTTGCTCATTTTTATAGTTTTAGTAGAGACAGGGTTTTGCCATGTTGACTAGGCTGATATTGAACTCTCGACCTCAAGTGATCCTCCTGCCTCAGCCTCCCAAAGTGCTGGGATTACAGGCGTGAGCCACCACATTCGGCCATGTGTAATCTTTTTAATAACCTGTGAAGTCACCACTATTATTCCTTCTTTTTTTCTTTTTTTTTGGGACGGAGTTTCGTTCTTGTTGCCCAGGCTGGAGTGCAATGGCACGATCTTGGCTCACCGCAACCTCCGCCTCCTAGGTTCAAGTGATTCTCTCACCTCAGCCTCCCAAGTAGCTGGGATTACAGGCATACGCCACCATGCCTGGCTAATTTTGTATTTTTAGTAGAGACGGGGTTTCTCCATGTTGGTCAGGCCGTTCTCGAACTCCCAACCTTAGGTGACCCGTCTGCCTCAGCATCCCAAAGTGCTGGGATTACAAGTGTGAGCCACTGTGCCCAGCTATTATTCCTTTTTTAGAGATGAAAAAATAAAGACTCAGAGAAGTTAAATCATTACACAAAGTCATGGAGCTGGTATTTAGTGGAGCTGATATCAATCCCAGTTGTCCCTGACTTTAGAGTCTATGTTATTAACTACTGTATTCCACTGCTCATAGAGAGCCCTGATCATCTGGATGGCCCACTTGATGTCTAGCTAAAATTCTTCATGCTGCAATTCTAACAACTTCCCTCTTGCTCAGTTATAAGTTATCAGTGGAAGAGGATAGTTACTTCCAGGAAGCCCAGGAATAACCATTCTCTCCAAACTCAGCTCTCACTGGGACAGCCAGCTCCACTGCGGTATCCACTAGCCAACTCCATGTCGCCCCTTTTGAGGACATTTGAGGACAGCTGAACAGCTTCTGCCCCCCATAATGGAGAGCTCTATTGGCTCTTCAGGCTTGTAGCTTAGGTTTAGTGGCTCTCTCTAAAGCCAGTTCCTTGGAAGGGGTCTCGAGCAAAGAACTGAGTGGACCCTCTATGGACAGGCAGCAGCAGTAGAGTTGTTGGAACCGAACTCTCGATTCCCTCCTGGGCAGGGGTCGTCGCGAAGGATCACCGACACGAAGTTCACAGCAGAGAGTTATTTATTACTAGCGCGCTAGGGTCCCAAGCTCTAAGTTGGTCCTGGGACCCCGACTGCTTGTTACAGGCTGTTTATATATGCTAACACAAGTTCAAACACAGCTTATGGCGCGAAATTCAAACAAAGCTTAAGGCGTAAAGTGATTGGGTCTAGCTATAGCCTGAGCAAGGGGTCTTGATTTAATTGGTTAGAGCAGGACCTTATGAGGTACTTTCCTGGAGTTGATAATTCCGGGAACTTTGAGGCAGGGTGAGACCCCTGGAATTGGCAGGGTGGGACCCTATCAGGGTGGAACACTATCGAGGCAGGGTGGGATCCTATCTAGGCAGGGTGAGACCCTATCTAGGGCCACCTGGTGCTAACTTTTTAGGTTTTGTAAGGCCTACTAGTTTCAGAGTCAGGGTGGAGAGGACATCCAGTGAGGTTTGGATTTTCTTTTGAAGGTTTCTGCTGTGAAGAAGAAGAGGCTACAGGGAGCTGCTGCCACTGTACCCTTTGGAACCCTTCCAAGAACTGCTGGATTCAGCCTGTGGAAATAATTGCAGTGCTTTATAAATTTTGAAGGATTTTCAAGGATAACCTAAGGAGCATGTAAAACCCTCTTTGGAGGGTCCTTAGGGGGAATCGTTTCTTAGACTTTATGGTTTTGAACTAATTGTGCTTAAAAAAAGAAACCATTTTTCTCTGAGTGCCAGGGTGTGCACAGCCTAGGGAAGGGCAGGCCAGGATGCAGGATGCATTAACCCCTCCCTACTGTGGGGGCTGGAGTTAGGTGACAGCTCAGCAGAGCCTGCAGACAGCCTCAGCTCCGGGTCCCAGTGCCTGACATGAACTCCTGGCTATCACAGAGAAAACCCATAGCAACAGAGTTCCTCAGGAAGGAATATTTGGAGGATGGGGGCTCCCCAAGGTCCAAAGAGCCTGCTCCATCCTACTTAGAGGCAGGAGGAGGCAGCAAGTCTCTTCCCTCCGTGTGCCAGGATATAGGCTGTCACTTGGGTGCATGGTGGTGGGGAGAGCAGCTGCCCAGGCCTCCTCCTGCGCTTGACCAAGAGGGGGGAGGAGGAAGCGGGGATGGCGAGCCTCAGCTAAGAGGCAGGGGCAGGGCAGGTCTCTGTGTGGGGTATTTGCTGTAAGCTCCAGCAACATAATCTGTGCTTACCTGGGAATGTGCAGCTGTCATCAGGGAGCACCGAGGTTCCCCTTCTTCTCCATCTTGGCTGCTGGCGGTTTCCCAAGGAAGGTACTCCAACCTCAATGTTAGAAAATCTGCTCCATAGGAGTCCAGCTTTGGTTTGAAGTGTCACCCACAGCCCAGAGTGACACCTTTCAACCAGTCGAGCAACCAGAGATGAAGGGCTTGGCCTGGTTTCACTGAAAGGGACAGCATATGATGGTGATGATGATCATGATGATGATGATGTTGGAGGGGGTGGAATCACATCTCTAAAAGGCTGCTCTGGGCAGTGACTTTGAAAGAAGGAGGCCTGGGCAGCTGCCAGAGCCAGGACCTTCAGAGACAGATGTAGTTCTCAGTCTTTGTGGGGTCAGTAGATGGGCAAAGAGGGGGCTTGTTCTCCTGGGAGGCTGCCTCTTGGGCTGAGGACCTCTCTGGCTTTCAAGGGTTCATGTCTTGCCCTCCCACAGGGAGCAGCAACTATTCTTCCCCATCCAGCTGTGCCTCCAGAGAGGTTCCTAGGAGTCTTCTCCTCAGGCTAGGAGCAGCCTATATTTCACAATAGATCAGTGTTTCAGAGACACAGGCAGAAGGGGGTAGGCAGAGTGGATGTTTGCGTGAGGACAGTGGAGGCTAGCTAACCTGCCATGGCGACTGCGTCACTCTCTTGATCCACCTGAGGTCAGTGGATTATGAGTAGACCCTGAGGGGCCTGCAGACTTCTGTCACTCAACCCACCCTGAAGGACTTTTCAAATGAGATTTTCAATAGAATAAGTCAGAAATGCATAAAATTACAAATTCCAACCATACTAAAGGGCATGGAGTGAAAAGTCTCCCTCTCACTCCACACCCCCAATTCCCTTCCCTAGAGGCTGTCACTCTTACCAGGCTATAGGCATCCTTACAGAAACATCAGAGATTTCTCTTGGAAATATATATATTTTTGCTTCCCTCCCTCCCTCCCTCTCTCTCTCTCTTTCTTTCTTTCTTTCTTTTTTTTTTTTTTCAGAGCCTCCCTCTGTAGCCCAGGCTGAAATGCAGTGGCAGGATCATGGCTCACTGCAACCTCAACCTCCTGAGCTCAAGCCATCCTCCCACTTCAGCCTCCCAAGTAGCTGGGGACACAGGCATGTGCCACCATGCTCAGCTCAAATTTTTAATTTTTTTTGTAGAGATAGGGTCTGACTGTATTTCCCAGGCTGGTCTCAAACTCCCGGACTCAAGCAATCCACCAGTCTTGGCCTCCCAAAGTGCTGGGATCATAGGTGTGAGCCACTGTGCCCACACTTTTTTTTTCCTTGTGGATCAGCCTGAAGCATAATTCTGATGACTTCTCTTTTCTGTTCAATTATGCACAAAGTAGAGGAAATAGTATAATAAACCTCCATGTACGCATCTCCTAATAATTAGCAGTATTTGACCAATGTTATTTCATCTAACCTTGTTACACTAAAATTTTCTAGAGTGAGAAAACCCCAGGTATCATAACATTTTACCTATAAATATTTCTGTATTCATATCTAGTGGATAATGACCCTTTTAAAAGCATAATCACCTTGTTATTATCACACCCAAGAAATAGAACAAAAAGTCCTTAATATCCTCTAATCTCCACTGACTTTTGCTGACTAATTTGGAATCCCACTGATCTCACAAACTGCAGGAAGTTTGCCTCTGCCCTGGGTTTCAAACAGGGGCCTCCTACTTAACCGGAGAAGTGTAGAAGGTTGAAAACTTGGGCTACAGCAGCCTGAAGCTTGTCCATCCTCCCCCTGGCCCCCGGCTGTTGTTGCTCAGGGCAAAGGCTCTCTATTCACATTCTTTCACAGCAGAACAATCTCCCAAGCAACTTCCAAGCAATAAGAGTCTGGAGACAGGCATTCTCTAGAGATAGCTCTGGTCTTTGCTTCCTAGGTGCCATTGGGAAAGTTGTTTCGGTATCCCATCAGTTAAGTTGAACAAATAACGTTGGTTCCCTAGAAATAATACTAGTTTTATTTCTACTTTGCTCAGAAATCACATCAAACAAGCATCCTCTCTGTAGGGGCAACCCTGCAAAAGTTGGCCAAGTTTTTATGGTGGTGGAGGTGGGTTCTGTGGACAGCTTGTTTCTTCACATTGCTAGTAGCTATGTGGTGCTCCTCAGGCATTCTTTAGCTGAGATTTTTTCATGTGATTATTTTGGCTTCCAGGCTACTCTTTACTCCATCCCAAGCCACAGGCATCTCCCCATCACAAATACCCCTCATGACCTGCCCCTATCCATCCTCACACTGTTCCTTGAACCTTCAGGAAAGGCAGAAGATCACCCTCCACTCTCTACCCCTGTCTGCCAGCTCAAAGTATGTGACATCTCTGGCCCTCAGCCCTCGGTTCTCTTGGCCAGAAAGGCATAGTCTAGCCAATGGGCATGAAGTTGGGTGTGGAAAGTTCTAGCCACAAGTACATAGGACATAATATACTGCCTGCCTGCCAACCAGCCAGTCTTCTATGCCAGGGCTAGGAAAGCTGTAAGACGCAGCCACTTGCCTTCCAAAATTTGGTCTGGGAAGACATTATCCTGGGAATGAGAAGCAAAGCCTCAGCTCTAGAAGCCCAAATGATAGCAGATGACCCCAGGCTCTCACTGGTACTGTGCCTTCTCTCTTCCCCTTTATGCTTTTCTCTGTGCTCAGGGAGAAGTGGGCCACTAGATTGGGCACTTGAGCCCTTATCTAGTTTTTCCTGGGAGAAATTCACCGGACTTCTCTGAGTTTCAGAGTTCAGTCTACACAATGGAGCAAGGAGAACCCACTTGTTCTGTGGCCTTCAATAATCTGATACTATGGGATCATAGAGCAGAGAGTGGAGGTAATATCCAAGTGTTTTCGAGTTATTTGCAAGAAAGCTGCACAATCAAACCAAGCTATGATCAAGGGGGACCAGATTCTCTGAGGTACCATCAGAATTGCATGAAACAAACTGTTTACGAGTTTCATACAATCCTGCATTGTTCCCGCAGGCACCCAGTACAGGCAGCAGGCTGACACCAAGAAGGCTGGCAGTGCCCTCTTGAGGAATCCCTTGGCAGTGCCAGGAGCCCAACTGGACTCTGGAGAATATTTCCCAAGGGCACCCAGCAGAACCAATGGAAGCAGAATCACAGAAATAGGTGGGGGTATGTAGATAAAAATGGCCTCTGGAGGACCTGGGAAGATACCTTATGAGGTCTGTAGGGAGCCCTCAGGAAAGGTCTGCTGATGAGGTACTGAGGCAGAGTGTCGGGGTGTACAGAGCAATGAGAATACACTAGATTCTAGGGAGTTGGGAACCTTAAGGCACTGGGATGAGTGAGACACAGTCACCTGGCTGGGTCCCTTTTCTGGCCCTGGGCACAAGAACAAGCATAAGAACAAGGTGAAGACAGGGTATGTGGGGAGAGAGAAAAAGAAGGAAACAGAGAGGCAGATACACAGAGAGAAACAGAGACAGAGACAGGTAACAGAGATAGAAAGAGATTGAGACTTGGGGAGACGATAGAATGAATGTTAAGGCAATGGAGATGGAGGAAAGGAGAAGAGAAATGTGTGTTAGGGGAATGTGGTTGATAAATTGGTATCTGTAAGTTTATTGGGAACACATATTTTCTTTCCAGTAGCGTTGCTGTCCCCAGAGCTGCTGCTGAGAACTCAGGGGAAGCTCTGTGAGAGGGCTCAGTCTGAGTGATGTCCCCTGTGTACAGAGCTGTCTCATCTATTCGAGCTGTGAAGGATCATTTGTCTCATTCTCTAAATCTGAACTTCCAAAGTTTGGGCTCACTCCTGCCATCTGATGAGCTGGGGAGACACATTCGGCGATTTCTTGCCCTTGGTCCTCCCCCTCCTCCAGGGCCATTCCGACAGTGACCTTCCAGAAGTTTATTGCCGGCACAATCCCACAGTTGAGCTTCCAAAGCAGGCATAGTCTATGGCTGGTGAGCAGGGCTGGGGAGGGCAAGGGGCCCTAGGACTCTTTCCCATCAGTCACATGGCCTTTGTCTGGTCTGCTCTGGAAAGCTACTACTATACCGTTTTGCAAGGGGCAGCATTTCCAGAGATCCTTTTTCCTTGGGGTTGATATAAGAGCAAAGGATCTAGAGTTCTAGGACTCTAAGCAAGCCTCAAACTGTGCAGGATTTGGCCCCCAGTGGGCCCACAGGGGCATCTGCCGAAGACTTGCCCATTTCCTAACAGCAGAGCCCAAGCCAGTAACATGTCCAACGTCACAGCCCGAAGAGAAAACTGTAAGACACAATCTTGCCTCTCTTCCCCCCACAGGAAGGTACTAGTTTCTGCTCAGCATCTCCCTCCTGTTCTCTCCTCTCCCAAGGCAAAACCACAGGAAAAGTTCCAGGAGACCATACCTTCCTTCTCCGGAGTCTTCCAACAGGTGCCCCTCTTATTATATACCAGCCAGTTGTTTTGAAGGCCATCCGTGGGAGGACGCTGGCCTCTAGGTCAAGGGAGCTGTGAAGGGAGACAGGACTGACACGTAACCCAGACAGACACTGCTTAAGATTCACCTGTTCTAGAAAACCTTCCTAGGCTGATCCCATCTAGCACTGGGCATTTAAATACCTTCAGTCTTTTAGAAATAACTTATTGCTAAGGCAGGTTTTATATAGTATTTCCCTGTTTTTGCTGCTTAGCCATTTTTGTCTTACCAATTCTTTCTCTGTGACAAGGACTGTATTTCATTTCTCCTCTCCACCCTCACTGCCACCTGCTGCTTCACTCTAACCCACTCCCTGCCTCTCGCCTGCCTGGCTTAAGCTCTCTGATGAAGACATTTCATTTTCAGGATGGAATACTGACTACCTGATTCCCAGATCGTGTTCTTGACTTGTCTCAAAGTCGATTATCCTCCTTGGAAATCACCCACATCTTCAACACTGGCCTTTTCTTTAACCTAGTCTGCGAACTTGCATAGGTCTTGCCCCCTTCTGAGTCTTTATTATCATAGCTATAAAGTTATTACAATCCTAGCCTCCCCCAGCCTAATCATAATCTGTTCATCGAATTGACAGCCTGCATTTTGTCTTCATGCAGTTGAAACTGAGAAGGATTTGGAGGAAATTTTCTTAAAAGACAATTTTTTCTTCTCTATTGTGTTCGTAGAGCTGGGCGGGGCTGGTGGGGGGGGGTGAGGAATGCTTATTTTCCAAGGAATCGGGAGGGGAAAAGTGGAGAGGGCCAAGGGCAGCTAGGAGTGATGTGGGGAGCTGGGGCAGATTTGGAAGGACTTTGGGAACTAACATCTAAGTTTTTGACTCTAAGCCCCTGTTGGGGCTCCCACTTCATGGCTTCTCATGCTTGTGCTGCATATCCCACACCAATTAGACCCAAGGATCAGTTGGAAGTTTCCAGCACATCTTCATTTTATTTCCACCCTCAATCCACATTTCCAGATGTCTCTGTAGCAAAGTGAAATTCCAGGCAAGCCTTAGGGAAAAAAGGAAAAACAAAGAAAATGAAACAATTGGCAGTGAAAGGCAGAAAGAGAAGATGGAGCCCTCAGAGAAGGGAGTATCCCTGAGGAGGTGGGGAAAAGGGGAGGAGAAGGGGAGGAGGAGAGGAGGAGGAAAGCAGGCCTGTCCCTTTAAGGGGGTTGGCTGTCAATCAGAAAGCCCTTTTCATTGCAGGAGGAGAGGACAAAGATACTCAGAGAGAAAAAGTAAAAGACCGAAGAAGGAGGCTGGAGAGACCAGGATCCTTCTTCCAGCTGAACAAAGTCAGCCACAAAGCAGACTAGCCAGCCAGCTACAATTGGAGTCAGAGTCCCAAAGACATGGGTAAGTTTCAAAAACTTTAGCATTGAAGATTCAAGCGGACCCAGGAATTCACAAGAGAATTTCCAACTTTGGGGTTCGGGGATTCCAATGGTTTAAATGAGTCGTGTTTTGGCACTTGTTTTCTTTTTAAATTCCTTAACATTCAGTTAGATTAACTCCTTCTCCGCTGTACTGAGCATGATGCTTTTTTACCAAAGAATTCCAGCAGCACGTGGAGAGTCCCACAGATCTCTGGAGAGAGTGCCCAGCAGGATGGATGTGGTCATGTGTCCTCCTACCCCCTCACTTCCCTCTATCTTCTCTTTTCCGTTGGTTCCAAGGCCCTGGTAACGGTCGGGTCAATTTGCCCTCCTGGTTCTGCTGGAGACCACTGAGCACTGTCTAGCCCTCAGATGGACAAAATAACTGCTTGCTTGATGCAAACGTTGAACCATGTTTGGCATCAATAGGAAGCTGGGGATCGGGCAAGCTGGACTCAGGCTTGGCTATGGCTGAGGAGGCCATTCTCAGGCTCAGGAAATGAAAGTAAAGTCCTCAATGGCTTGACCATGGGAAACAGATATGGGTAGGAGTGTGTGTGTGTGTGTGTGCGTGCGCACATATGTGCGTGTGTGTGCACGTATAGGGGTGACCATTTTTTCTAGCAGATATCACAGACATAGTTTTCCTGAGGGCTCTCTGCTGTGACAAGGAGGCTGCTGGGACATTAGAGTTCTTGCTAATTTGACTGAGTATTGAAGGCTTTTCTAGGTTCCATGAACAAAGACAGAAGCTATGAGGCTCTGGTGGTGGTTTCTACTCAGAGCAATGTGTGCAGAGCACAAGGGTCTTTGTCCCTATTGGACTCCACAGAGCCCTGTAGACATTGCTCACATTTGGCAAAACAAAGATAGCAGCTTAAACACATACTAAATGAAATGAGACTCAGTTGTCCCATGTATTCCCTATCAAATGTAGCACCCAGTAGACAACATCCACAGAGATCAATTTGCAATTATATTGAGCTGGTTCAGCCTTTAGGTTGTTTCATCATGAAACACAGAAAGAACACTATGAAGCATGTGTTCAGGTGAAACAGGAGATAGAGCACCGGACAGGGAGTCAGAAAAATCAGATTCAAATCCCAGATCTGCTACTTATGAACTATGTGACCTTGGTCATGTCACTGAATCACCACTTCCTCATCTGGAAAATAGGGATAGCAATAACTACTTTGTCTACTTTCAGGGTTGTGAGAATCAAGTAACAATAATGTGGAAGTCCTTTGAAAATGGGCAAGATCTGTAACAACTGTAAATCATGATAATAACTACTATTAGACAATAATGTGTATACCGGCTGACTCTTCCTCTTTCCAGGGTGGTTGGGTTTTCTTTGCGTGCTTGGGTCAGAATCATATGACCAATTAAGTGTGGCCAAATGAGAGGTGAATGTAGGAGGAACTCAATTCCTGCCCTGGGTAACATCAGGAATCCTATCTAATGTCAGCCCAGCTGATTGGATAGGTTGTGCATTAAAAACAGAGAGGGAGTAAAGAAGGATGTTGAATATTACTTCCTCAGGGGATGAAATCCCTGAGGAAAGACAGGAACAAATAAGGTGACCACAGGGACAGTTGCCTGTTATGGAGGCTGGATAGTTTCCTCCAGAGGAAGATTGCCGCAGATAAGGGCACCATTGAGGATGCACATTGGGTCCCCAGTCCTAAGGGTGGATGATACTTGGGCCAGGTACATATGATGGAGCAGCCACTGAGTTTTCATTTATTCAATAACAGAGTATCTAAAGTACTTTGAATTATAGATCATCTGTAACAAGGTACCGGACTGCCACTACCTCTGATGTGGAGTGCACTGCTGTTCAACAATTGCAGTAAACACATTATATCATGGAATCTAGGATTGGAAGGAACTTTAGAAGTTGTCTGAGCCAACCTTCAATGCGGGATTCATTTTTACAACAACCAGTTAAATGTTCATACAGCCTCTGCTTAATAACCTCCAGGAACAGGGAACTTACTACTTCAACCATATAGAATCCCTTAGGATTGGAAGCAAGGAAGAACACTAATTCAGTAGTGTCTGCACAAAAAGTTTATGGGGAAAATGATAACTCATTAATTTTTGCCTTGATTTGGAAGGGGAATGTTTCAAGTGAGTCTTTGGGATAACGATGGAACCAGAAAGAAGCCAAAGAGCAGTAGCTGATTATTCTCTGCTCAGAAACACAATGCCATTATTGAACAGCAAAACATTGTCTGCAAGCCTGTTGTTGTCTGAGAACAGTGGCTGTTACCCTGGTAACCAGACTGTGATGCCTCCATCCAAAAGTGGCTGTTTGCCTAGCAGTGTAGTTTTGGCTGGCTTGGAGTAAGTGGGTGTAGCCCAGGCAAAAAGTGTGGCAGCAGAGTGGGGGTCCAGTTTTATAAAATGCTCGAAGACTAACTGAATCCCATCAAAATGGCAAGAATGCCCCAAGAATGCCAGGAGCCAAAAATAAACCAGATCCCAACCGGCATGTTCACCTAGTCTTCCTGGAGACACTGACTAAAATAATCAAGTGCAGCCTTCCCCATCTCACTTCTCCCTTTGGCCGTGCAGAGCCAGAGGAGTTCTTGGAGAGCCAGGCAGATTGAAAGGTCTACCCTGCTTTCCGGGGCCTTAGGCTTAGCTCTGAGCTAGGAAAGCTACAAGTTTACTTAACAGGCTGACAACTAGAACTACTCTCTCAGAGCCGATCTGAGTAATAACAACCTCAACCCTGGGAGGTGGGTGGGAGGGGAAATATAGTCTCCAAACCCATTAAGGTGGAACTCCAGCCAGTAACATCACTTTCCCCCGTTGCTTTTGTCTCTCATCCTGAAGTTTTGAAAGCCATCCCCTGGGTACAGGTCTTTGTCCTGAAAAAAAGCAACAGTAGAAAAGCAATAGTAGAAATGCCTTCCCTGCCCACAGCACTTCAGGTCTAAAGAAGACCAAGTGAGGACAGTCACATGATCAGGAAGGGTAACAGCAGCCATGGTAGGTGAATGGAGCAGCCTTTCCTTCCTTTTTTGCTTTCAGAGCCTACTCAGTGCCAAACTTACATCAAAAGCTCAGCAAGTACTGATTGATTAATACCTCTTGGCTACTGCAAAATGGCCCTGAGGGCTATCTCTCAGCTCTGCACTGGCCTCTGAGCTGTCTGCCAGGCAGGGCTCTAGAAGAGAGTCCCAAGGAAGAGAATAAGGTTCCCCAAATCAGCTTCACACTGCAACTAAGGAGAGAGGAGGAAATGGTGGGAGACTGACCTGAGGAACAAGGTATGGCTACTATTGTCTCTACTATCAGTTACTTCCCTTTCATCTTCCCATTTGTGGGCAAGGTGGAGACAATGTGCCAAGGATAAGTTTTAACAATCAAAGTCCTACCTCAGCTTCCCAATGCTTGCACATAAATTGGAATGTGTACATTATTCATTCTGTGTGTGTGTGTGTGTCTGAAGCGGAGTGGGGAGTATAGGAAAGAAGATGGTCCAGATGCTGTTGCCTTGGTAATACTAAAACTGTGTCCAAAGAGGAGGCTGAGATTCCTTTTTAGTTAACCTTGTCCACATGATTTGACTATCCAGCAGGCTTGGATTCCCAGGCCCCAGAGGTTTCGGGACAGTTTTCCAGCACTTGAATGTGATATATAAGTGCTGATATCACAAGGGATATGTAGGAAAGACAAGATTATAGGCAGGGCATTGTCTGACCAGGAAAAGGCCAGAAGCAAAAGTCTTTGTTTGTCTCTGGCACCTCTTGATAATTGTTGTTTTACTCCTAGAACCCACCCACTGATCCCCATCCATCCCTAGTACCAGTCACGGCTGCTCTAGCATTTCAGCCTTGTCAACTGCTGTAGGCCCTGATCAAGGAGGCCTCTGTTCATGGGGTGAGGTTAAGGGGTGGGTTCTGGGAGGAGGGTAAGACTGTAGTGCAGATTTGAGACCTAGGGAGATGGGGCCAGTTTCTCACTCAATGAGCCTGCCTGTTGTTTAGCTCTATTGTATACGGTTCTTCTATCTCTCCCTTTGTCAGCTGGATTCAAGGGACAGGCTAGGAATTGTGCAGGGTACAATTGGTCTCTTTCTACCATTCCTTTCTATGAAAGCCCTTCCTCTCCTTCCTTTGATGAGTTCCCAGATTCACACTGAATTTCCATCATGGAGCTGGTCCTTGAGGCGGGCCCAGGGCATGGGAAAGGAGGGAGGGAGGGTTGGGAGCTCTTGGCGCCTGCTTAAAGAGACAGCATCAGGATCAACACAGTCCCTTGATGAACCTGGACCTGTGTAAGTCACATTGGTTCTGTTGATCTGTCAGACCCCTGTGAAGAGCACTGATGAGAAGGGCTTAAAGTTGGAGTGTCAACTATCACAGATTGATTAGACTTGTTTTGGGAGTTTGTATACAAATGTAGCCGACCATGATAGGATCTGTTCTCTTTGCTTACATTTTGCCCACACGACTTCGTTATATCCATTTTAACATTTGCTTATAGGTGGCTTTGGATTTTGATTCACAGATTCACAGTTTGCTCGCCCCAACAGGATTTCAAGTTTTCTAAAGAAAGGGACTGGCCTTTTAATTCCCTTCTGTTTCTCCTAGCGTCTATGTCACTGCTAGTGTGCTTAATTCTTGTACTGAATTCACATAAACAGAAGTGAAAGGAAAACACTGGAGGGGGTCATTATTTTTCTCTATGACCTCTCATCAAAGTTAGGCCGTTTAATCCAATTGAGTTGCATTGAGAAATGTTATTACTATATGGTTCTTTTATGCCAACTCTCCCATCTCGCAGTCTGTACTTAGACTGGAAATGTGAGAATGTCTCTTGAGAGAGCCAAGGAACTTCTCCTCTAGAATCCTTTCCAGCCTTCTTGAATCAAACTCACACCCTTTCAACCAGGAGGGGTTCTGAAATGGAGAGCCTTTGGCTTTAGGCTATTGTTCACACATACCCAAAGACATTTCTTGGACTGTGAAAAATCAAAGGGAGCCCAATGGATCTTTTCTCAGAATGCTTTGATTGTTAACTACTTTGATGAAAAAATAATTTCTTGCAGGCTCTGAGTTTTTCTCAGTTAGAATCTAAAATCTGATTCTTGCTTGGACAGACTGACTGAGATTCTTCACTTCTGCTGAACTTAAATGCCCCCAAAGCACTTATCTAGGTTGTGAAGAGATGAACATCTGATGCTTATGCTGATATTACTGAATTGTTTATAGCTTAATAGTGATAGATTTATCTAAAGTCATTTATTTCAGACTACATTAGAAACTCATTAAAGCCTACTTCTTTCTTGTCCCTTGCTTTGAGCTGTAGTGGAGCAGAAAAAGGGAATGCTAAGTTTTTAAAGCTCTAAGAAAATAGAGGAAAAATGGATGTAAAAAGAAAGGCTATGATCTGGTGACTCAGAATTGCTCTTAAGGCTTAGCCATTTATCATCCAGTAAGAACACAATCCATGACACTCTCAGGTCATTTGGATGATGATTGAGGGATCAGATACACTCAAGAGGATGTGTCTCTTTGCAACCTCATCTTTGCAACCCTGGAGGTGGCATCAGCTAAAACTTAAAGTGGAGTTCTCTTTTGGCTAGCAAGAGTTCAAGTTCCTCCATCCCTGACCATACCTGCACAACAACTTAGCCCTTCCCGGATGAAAATGCTGGGGTGAGTGAATAGGCCCAAGATGGTCACTTGCTAGGGTGGATGGCTCTTCTTACCCTTGGCTAAACAAACAGTCCTGCCATTGTTCCCTGGGTCTGACCCCCTCCCCACCCCCCGGCCTGCAGGCCCCTGTGGAATACCAATCAGGCTCCTGAGATCTCAGGAAAGAACAAGGCTTCTTTGTCCGGGGGAGCTATGGAGGGCTCTGTCCAAGCCCTGACCCTGTGCTGGGGAGAAAGGGAACAGTGGGGTCACTGACCTTCCTCTCCCCCTATTCCCAGGCTTCAGAGACTTTCTTTACTAGAAGAGTCTAAGAGTTTGGGGGTGGGGAGGAGTTGGACAGGCAGAGAAGGAAAATGGCAGTACTGTTTACTTCTAAGCTCCTTTTCTTGACTTATAGGCTGAATCTAGTATCTTAACCTGTTGAGAAAAAGGAAGATCAATTTCTGGAATGTTTTCTGAGAACAACAATCGATTTCAGTTGTTGGGTTTTTCTCTATGGTACACATGTGTGTATGTGCAGATTCGTACACATGCATGCACGTGCATGTGCACACACACAGGCACATGCATGGGCCAGTTCTGAAAAGACACTCTTCCCAAGCACGTTTGCAAAGTTCATGCTGAGTAAACTCAGCCTCCACTCACAGCAGCACAGCTACAGATTGCTTCTCATAGAGGCCAAGTTTCCTGGCAGCAATGCTTTAATTCTTGGAAAAGGAAGTTCTGTTTCAAATGTTAGCTGCTTACTTTGTTTGGCTTGGGCTTCTGAGCCTCATCTTTGGTGTGACACACAAGTATCTTTGAAGAAGAACCTCTTTGAAGGCCAGGAAAGGGCTGTCATTTCAGGAGATGGTGGGTAATAGGACTCACTCCTTTTGTGTCTCTGAGAACAGAGGCAAATGCCTCTGCCTCAATTTTACCATGACAGAGATAATTTGGTATTTCCAAATCTGTTCACATTGATGCAATTCAGCCATGCAAATCACCAGGTGTTCAAGCTCTCTGGGCTAAAAAACTGTAACTAATGTTAACAGAATCAGGCAAAGGAGTCCCCTTTCCCTGGTACCCTATAGAAAAGTGAGTGTGGCTTAGAGAAATGCTTGAATACAAAAATCCAAGCCTAGTAATTAATACAATTTATTTTTATTGTACAAGCTGTCACAACCTGCTTATTCAAAAATAGCAGCTTCCCAGTACATTTGCTGAGTATTTGTGTGCGTGCATGTGTATACTGTGTTTACAGAAATATAACATCAGTGGGTATGTATATATATATACACATATATTTATATATATACATACATATGAATTAAGAATTTTTTTCTGAAGAGCTTAACATTCTCATTTCTTCTACATTTTAGGGATCTGGCGAAGAGGCCAGAGGAAGCCATTGTTTTCCTCATCTAGTCAGTCATCTACTTGGCATTTGCTAAGGTTCACTCCATATGACATCTTACAGCATGGGACTAGTACTTGGAACACAGCTGCTTTCAGAGCCTGTGACTTCTTGTGTGCCTTTCCTGTTTCTCAGCAACACTGGCGTAGGGCCTGGGATACCAGGTCTGGGGATCTCAGGGACTCTTAGCACTTTAAGACACATGTGTTCCCAGGCACTGGTGTGTTCTTCTAGTGCCAGAAAGATGTTTCATGCTTTGCTGACTTTGTATAAAGTCTGTTTGTAGCTGTTTTGACAGAATCTCAGTCTATAACTGAGTGTGGGGACATCAGCCAAGCTGCATTATAGGAGGACAACACCACCATGCAAAGTGTCTAAAATCATTAAGCCTGCATTTTTATTATTGCAAGTAATATCAATCTTCCTATTTTCATTTCTTGTCCTGCGCTAGCTCCCTCCTGTTTGGACTACTCCTCCCATATGTAAACTAAGAAGAATCAAGCATTCCTTGCAACAAATACACACGATGCTCAAAAATATCCAGGAGCATGCAATTTCCAAAGTTTCCTCCACCTGGAATGCTCTTCATGCTAAAATCCTGTCTGACAATACCAGCATCTCTGGCCTGCACTCATCCCTTCCTGGAACTCCAAATGCATTTACCCTCTCTTACCACTTACTTGGCTGCCTGAATTGTTAGCTGAAAATATTAGGTCTACCTAGCTAATTCTTCCTCAGGAAATTGAAGACTCCCATATGGCAGAGTCTGTGTCTTTTCTCTCTTCTTATCCCATATAACACCCAGCATAATGCTGGGCATATAGTGAGTATTCCATAAATAGTTGACGAATGACTAAAATAAGTAAGCAAACAAACAGACCAGAACAATAAGAAAGAAGGGACTGATTTCATAATCTCTCTGGCTTGCTATTTGAATTGCTGAATTATTATTATTTATTAAATATTTTTTAAATTCTGACAATAAAAGGTAAGGATTTATTTTCTTTCTTTCTTTTTTTTTTTTTCCTTGAGACAGAGTCTCACTCTTGTTGCCCAGGGTGGAGTGCAATGGTGCAATCTTGGCTCACGGCAACCTCCGCCTCCTGGGTTTAACAGATTCTCCTGTCTCAGAATCCTGAGTAGCTGGGATTACAGGCATGCGCCCATGCCCAGCTAATTTTTGTATTTTTAGTAGAGATGGGGTTTTGCCATGTTGGCCAGGCTGGTCTCGAACTCCTGACCTCATGTGATCCACCTGCCTCAGCCTCCCGAAGTGCTGGGATTACAGGCATGAGCCACGGCTCCCGGCCAAAGATTTATTTTCAAGGATGAAACAAAGTAAGGATTCTGGGTCAATCTTACATGCTGAAAGCCAAAATCTCTAGCCGCTCCTGCTTTTTGACTCTGGGGTGCCCACTATCTCTGAGCCTCTGAGCACCGGGCCTGGCTGGCCTGGCAGAGAGGTTTGAGTGGCATGAACTACCTACTGGATATGCCTGACTGTTTCCCCTTCTTCTTCCCCAGGCTTGTTAGAGTGCTGTGCAAGATGTCTAGTAGGGGCCCCCTTTGCTTCCCTGGTGGCCACTGGATTGTGTTTCTTTGGGGTGGCACTATTCTGTGGCTGTGGACATGAAGCCCTCACTGGTACAGAAAAGCTAATTGAGACCTATTTCTCCAAAAACTACCAGGACTATGAGTATCTCATCAATGTGTAAGTATCTGCCCTCCCACACAGACCCATCTTTTTTTTCCCCTCTTTCCATCCTGGAGATAGAGAACTCTTCAGTATCTTAGTAACTAGCAGGGGACTGGGGCGGAGCCAGAGCAGATTCCTGAGTCTTCCCTCTGTGCAGATCTCTCCTGCTCCACATTCGAAGCCCATTCAGAAAGGAGAGGTCTGCCTGCCTGCCTGTCAGCCCCTCCCACCCCTGCCCCTTATTTTCTTACACGTGTTCTGACTTCTGCTAGATGTAGTTAATATTGCCCAAGTTGGAGCCTCCAGCGTAGCAGGTATGGAGAAGCCAAGGGAGGCACTAAGCCTCCCCTATTCCTAGAACAAGTTAGGCTCCTGTTCCTTCATCCACCTTTCTTCTTGTCTAGCTCCCCACTCCTGTGAGGTAGCATGTCTGAAGGGTCGGGCAGGGAGAGTAGGTCCCTGGTTCTCCAGGTCCCAGGGTAAGCAAGGTGTGGCGGGAGGAGCATAGGTTTCTGGTCACGTACACCCTGTCTTCACTTATTTCAACAAAGATAAGGTGAAAGCATGCAGGAGGAACCTGGTGATTCCTCTAGAGAATCCCTAGCCTTGTTAAGGTGCTCGCTCTGGTGTATACCTCACTTATGTGGGGAAAGGAACCAGGTCTTCAATTAATAAGATTCCCTGGTCTCGTTTGTCTACCTGTTAATGCAGGATCCATGCCTTCCAGTATGTCATCTATGGAACTGCCTCTTTCTTCTTCCTTTATGGGGCCCTCCTGCTGGCTGAGGGCTTCTACACCACCGGCGCAGTCAGGCAGATCTTTGGCGACTACAAGACCACCATCTGCGGCAAGGGCCTGAGCGCAACGGTAACAGGGGGCCAGAAGGGGAGGGGTTCCAGAGGCCAACATCAAGCTCATTCTTTGGAGCGGGTGTGTCATTGTTTGGGAAAATGGCTAGGACATCCCGACAAGGTGATCATCCTCAGGATTTTGTGGCAATAACAAGGGGTGGGGGAAAATTGGGCACGAGTCTGTGGCCTCGTCCCCACCCAAGGCTGGGTCCTCTCTAGGGGCCTGGCATTTGAGTGAGGAAGCGATGGCTGCAGCCGAACGAGAAGGTCAGGAAGAACGTGGTGCCCAGCTGGCTTAGCCTCACCTTTCAAAGGTTCCCTAAGCAAATTTCTTCTCAAAATGGAAAGCATGAGTTTTGTGGGATGCTTTGTACAATCAGACCATTTCTAAGCCATCTGTTGGTATCCCTTTACTCCCTTCCTAGCAGGGACCACAAGAGAAGATCTAATTGGACAAGAATCTAAAATGTGATTGAGACTTGGGCACCTGATCTGAGAGGGAGGATCGATAATAAAAATTAAATAATTGACTCCAAGGTGAAATTTACAATATTCTGGGATCCTGCGCTGTTGGAGGTCCCAGAGGGCATTGGAGTAGGTTTGCATGTTGAATGTTTTATCATTGCCTGAGGGTTATCCATGCTTTGAGTGAGGGGCACATTTGTTTTCAGTCTCTGCAGTTAAAGATCCTTTGGGGGCTGAACATGTGTGGGTTCTAGCAATGTCTTTTTGTGGCCAGCAGTTAGCTTAGAAAGGTTTTGTATCTGAAATTTTAATCTCCTATTGGCTTTGTTCAATGACTAGGGAACAAAAATGTTCCTGTGGCAAGGAACATTTTCTAAGCTCAGCCTAAGGCACAAAACGGCACGACTTTCTTTCAAGATCTGTTTTGATTTCTTTACACCTTATCTGCCCAAAAACATCCTCTGAAGCCTCTCTAACCCAGGGATCCTCCTCACTCCTCCCCTACCTGTTCCCCCCACCCTCCGTCATGCTGGGGCCAGTTCTCTAGTAGATACTGCCAATGACCCTTGGCAAAGGTGCCCTGCTCACTAATTTCATTTGAGGGAGAGCCCTGGAACCTGGTTTTAATGTCTGGCACACGCCACTCCAGGATCTCCCAGTTTGTGTTTCTACATCTGCAGGCTGATTCTGATTTCTAACCACCCCTTGTCAATCATTTTAGTTTGTGGGCATCACCTATGCCCTGACCGTTGTGTGGCTCCTGGTGTTTGCCTGCTCTGCTGTGCCTGTGTACATTTACTTCAACACCTGGACCACCTGCCAGTCTATTGCCTTCCCCAGCAAGACCTCTGCCAGTATAGGCAGTCTCTGTGCTGATGCCAGAATGTATGGTGAGTAAGGGCACGGGTGCTTTGGCTCTCCTACCCACTATGGAAGCACTATGTATTTGGTTATTTTCTTAGTGTAAGGAGGGTGGTGATTATGAGAAAAATACAAGATGATGAATGATTGGGTCTTAGTTTATTAATCCTTCCTACTGAAACCAGAGAGGTTTCTTCCCTGGGAAGGGAACTTGGAAGTGGTGGGAGTTTTCTTGGCTGTTCACATAGACCTACTCTAGTTGACTGCTGTTCCCAAACCCAAAGCAGCACATTTCAATAACAAACACAAGGTTTCACCACTGTTCAATACCACTTTCTCTTTTTTGTAAACCTGTAGAAAAGAGGATCCTGATTGTTGGTAGAATCCAAATTTACAGCCAGGATAATTAGAGATGGAAGAAGGGCTCTGGGGGAAAGTCTCCACGTGGCCCCGTAACTCCATAAAGCTTACCCTGGTTGATGTTTGTGTCTTACTTAGGTGTTCTCCCATGGAATGCTTTCCCTGGCAAGGTTTGTGGCTCCAACCTTCTGTCCATCTGCAAAACAGCTGAGGTGAGTGGGTTATTTGGGTTATTTTACAAGGGAGTAGATAATACCATACAAATTACACCCATGGTCTTCAATTTTAAGGACTAAAAGTTTCTCTTTGCTGGATTTTGAATTAGCCGATTGCCTTCTACAACGTATTGGCTAAGTATGCCTGAGACAATGAGCATAGAAGGTAAAACACCTGTTTTCCCTAGAGCTGCATAGAGCTGCATAGAGCAACCCTTTCCCTCTTAAAAGAGAAGTGCGTAGCTTTAGGTAAAGATAGAGCCCAATGGCAAAATTCCCCACATGAAAATTTTTATTCCTTTAGTTAAAAACCATATCAAGAAAATGGTCTGTGCACAGAGGCATTCATAGGTTTTATAAAAACATTTTCAGTTTGGGACTTCTTTATCTCAAATGAGAGGTAAAATAAGTACATTTGAAAAGGAAAGCACTGTACTGAGAATAGATATTATATATAAATGAGGCAAGGGGAATAAAAGTGAATACTGGGAAGAAAGGCAGTAAATTATTTCTTTGCAAGCAAAATATTGACTTTAAATTTTGGACCCCTGGGCACAACTGTAGGGAACCAGTTCATTATTTTGGAGTACTATGCTATTTCATGAGTATTCTGTGTTCTGGGTGTTATGGGCAAGGTGCTATGGTATACACTGAAGACTGGGAGGCCCACATTTAGGGAAGTGAAAACTTAGTTGAAGATGTAGAATTAACACACAAGAAAGATATCAACACATTCAGAAAGCTGTATTCATGATTTACACTGAGGCATATTATTGCTGTTGCAAGAAACAGTTCTTCCTCTTTCATTTTCCTGCAGTTCCAAATGACCTTCCACCTGTTTATTGCTGCATTTGTGGGGGCTGCAGCTACACTGATTTCCCTGGTGAGTTGACTTTGAATGATCTTGGCAAGTAAATAGGACTGAGATAGTGTGGGTACAGCTATTTTGAAAGGCAAGAAGGTAGACTGCTTCCATCCTTGAAATGCTGGAGGGAAGCTTCTGGGAAAATAGCAAAGGGTAGAGGCTCTGTACTTCTACTTGCATTGGCAAGGCAGAAAAACATCACAGATTAGATAGGAACAAGAAAAGTGGTATGAGGAAAGAGGGGGTAAGAGATTCATAGACACAATGATAATGTTTAGTATTTATAGAACATGTAATGTTGCCAAGTACTTTGCAGTCATAAATTACGGTTAATTCTCAATACATTTTGATCAGATCAATGACAAAACACTGAAACATCACGAAACATGACTTGCTATAGCCTGGAATTCTACATACTGTCAATATGAATCCACCTTAGATACTCTCCAATGGATTTAGTTACTCATGTGGAACTACTGGGAGGACCTCCTAACATTATTAGAATTGTTTTGACTATAATACAATGCTATGTCCCAGGTCTTGCTGATAGTGTTACAGTGCCCTGTGAATGTAGTGTGCTCATTGTGCAGATTAAAAATGTAAGGCACTGAAGGGTGAAGTGATTTATCTGAAGTCGTTTTATGAGCAGTGATCAGACAAGATGAGTTCACAGAACTCCTGGCCCCTACTGCTAAGGTTTCTATACAGAGTCAAGTAATTTCTCATCTTGTAAAATAAATTGATTCATTAACCAGGGGAGGGCGGTACTGCATGATGTGGCTGTGTGTCTACAGCAAGCACCCTATGACTCTAAGTCACTCGGACATACAGATGTGGCAAAGCCCAAATATTGTTCACTTCCTTGAGGAAAACTCAGTGCTAGATCAAACAGAAGTGTGGAATAAATCTTTATGATTTGATTCTCTGGGCCTGGGCCGTGAGACCTGTGATGCCTCGGAGACATCAGACTTCCAGTCAAGTGTATATGGAGAAAGCCAAGCCTAGGATGTACTGTTTTTTGCAGAGCAGGAGTTTTTCCCTTATTCAGTTATGATTTTATTTCTACCCTTCCTCATTCCCAAAGGGATCTGAGGAGGGCATTCTTTCTTTTCTCTCTCATTCACATTCTCTCTTCTGTTCCCTACAGCTCACCTTCATGATTGCTGCCACTTACAACTTTGCCGTCCTTAAACTCATGGGCCGAGGCACCAAGTTCTGATCCCCCATAGAAATCCCTCTTTCTCTAATAGCGAGGCTCTAACCACACAGCCTACAATGCTGCGTCTCCCATCTTAACTCTTTGCCTTTGCCACCGATTGGCCCTCTTCTTACTTGACGAGTGTAACAAGAAAGGAGAGTCTTGCAGTGATTAAGGTCTCTCTTTGGACTCTCCCCTCTTATGTACCTCTTTTAGTCATTTTGCTTCACAGCTGGTTCCTGCTAGAAATGGGAAATGCCTAAGAAGATGACTCCCCAACTGCAAGTCACAAAGGAATGGAGGCTCTAATTGAATTTTCAAGCATCTCCTGAGGATCAGAAAGTAATTTCTTCTCAAAGAGTACTTCCACTGATGGAAACAAAGTGGAAGGAAAGATGCTCAGGTACAGAGAAGGAATGTCTTTGGTCCCCTTGCCATCTATAGGGGCCAAATATATTCTCTTTGGTGTACAAAACAGAATTCACTCTGGTCTCCCTATTACCACTGAAGACAGAAGAAAAAAGAATGTCAGAAAAACAATAAGAGCGTTTGCCCAAATCTGCCTATTGCAGCTGGGAGAAGGGGGTCAAAGCAAGGATCTTTCACCCACAGAAAGAGAGCACTGACCCCGATGGTGATGGACTACTGAAGCCCTAACTCAGCCAACCTTACTTACAGCATAAGGGAGCATAGAATCTGTGTAGACGAAGGGGGCATCTGGCCTTACACCTCGTTAGGGAAGAGAAACAGGGTGTTGTCAGCATCTTCTCACTCCCTTCTCCTTGATAACAGCTACCATGACAACCCTGTGGTTTCCAAGGAGCTGAGAATAGAAGGAAACTAGCTTACATGAAAACAGACTGGCCTAAGGAGCAGTAGTTGCTGGTGGCTAACGGTGTAACCTGAGATGGCCCTCTGGTAGACACAGGATAGATAACTCTTTGGATAGCATGTCTTTTTTTCTTTAATTAGTTGTGTACTCTGGCCTCTGTCATATCTTCACAATGGTGCTCTTTTCATGGGGTATTATCCATTCAGTCATCGTAGGGGATTTGAAGATCTTGATTTGTTTTAGAATGATGCACATTTCGTGTATTCCAGTTTGTTTATTACTTATTTGGGGTTGCATCAGAAGTGTATGGAGAATAATTATTTGATTATGACTCTTTTTTGAGATAGGAAAATTGGACATTAAGCATCACAAATCATACTAAAAATTGGCTAGTTAAATGAATCTATTGGGATTTTCTACAAGTATTCTGCCTTTGCAGAAACAGATTTGGTGAATTTGAATCTCAATTTGAGTAATCTAATCGTTCTTTCTAGCTAATGGAAAATGATTTTACTTAGCAATGTTATCTTGGTGTGTTAAGAGTTAAGTTTAACATAAAGGTTATTTTCTCCTGATATAGATCACATAACAGAATGCACCAGTCATCAGCTATTCAGTTGGTAAGCTTCCAGGAAAAATTACAGGCAGAAAGAGTTTGAAACTTGAATAGCTCCCAGATTTCAGTCTTTTCCTGTTTTTGTTAACTTTGGGTTAAAAAAAAAAAAGTCTGATTGGTTTTAATTGAAGGAAAGATTTGTACTACAGCTCTTTTGTTGTAAAGAGTTGTGTTGTTCTTTTCCCCCAAAGTGGTTTCAGAAATATTTAAGGAGATGTAAGATCTTTACAAAAAGACACTTGATACTTGTTTTCAAACCAGTATACAAGATAAGCTTCCAGGCTGCATAGAGGGAGGAGAGGGAAAATGTTTTGTAAGAAACCAATCAAGATAAAGGACAGTGAAGTAATCCGTACCTTGCGTTTTGTTTTGATTTAATAACATAACAAATAACCAACCCTTCCCTGAAAACCTCACATGCATACATACACATATATACACACACAAAGAGAGTTAATCAACTGAAAGTGTTTCCTTCATTTCTGATATAGAATTGCAATTTTAACACACATAAAGGATAAACTTTTAGAAACTTATCTTACAAAGTGTATTTTATAAAATTAAAGAAAATAAAATTAAGAATGTTCTCAATCAAACATCGTGTCCTTTGAATGAATTGTTCTATTTGACTTCACAATAGAAACTTAATAATCGTACCTTGTTCAAGGAGCTCATTCATTTTTCAGGTCATCCAAGTCATTCTCATAACATTTCTCTGAAATAAATAGTAGATGAATAGATTACTTCTATTTTTATAGTTGAAGACACTAAGAAATAAAGGCAAAGTAATTTGCCCAAAAAATTCAATAAGTACATGTCTGAGCTTGTGTTAAAACACAGATGTTGAAACCAGTTTATTGCCTACTTAAAGGTTTCTTTTCTCTTCGAAGTTGGATTTTAGAGTGTTCAGAGTCAACCATGGTTACTTTGTCAATACCATAGTGGTGCCCCAGTTCCCGGTGCATTTAGATTTAAGTTATTGTTACCTTCTCTTTAAATTGCTTGGATGTTCCAGTAATTATCCCTTAGTAATTCATACGTGACTAATATTTAGTTTTATTTGAATAGTACTGGATGGAAGGTTTAGTACTTAAAGGACAGAGCAGGTATGGAAAAGGCAATGTAAATGTAAACAGGCTGTGGCAGGGCAGTACTAAAATAAATTAGTGACACCTACCACCCTGGATGGCCAGCCTACTAGCTCACCGGGAACATAGCATTAAAGCCCTTTCACAACCCTAGGTTAGAATTTGGCACTCTTGGATAGCACTCTGATGACCAGCTTAAAGAAAGCTGACTTAAAATCAGCTGCAGATTCATTGCCCCATAGTTGCAGCTGACAAAAGATTGGAGAGAAAGGAATCTTTAGCTGGAGGGATAACAAATGAGTCATCAGTTAAGGAGCTCCCAAAAGCAGTTTCAATTTAATTTCCTGATTTCTGCTTAACCACAATTAATATTCTGCAAGCAAGTCTGGTTGAATGACTTTAAGACATAAAGAATAAAAATATGACAGGGACTTATTTTAAGACACTGGCAAACAAGGACACAGCACCATATTTTGGAGAATTGATTCAGGGTGCTATAGAGTGATTGTATTTTTGCCTCAGAGGAACTGAAAGCCAGTTCCCAAGAAAGCTATGTTTTCCATCTGCCCTTATTTGGCTCTGCCCTCTGGGATGAATCTATAGATGGAGTTTCTAGGCTCTCAGAAGCTGAGAGCATCTCCAGTCTATCAATTGAGTCCATTGTTCTTAGCTCTCCCACACACTATAAACCTCCTTTTTTCTAACTGAAAGAGCTCTCTTTGTGCTTAGATCAGCCAAAGACCAAGATGCAGCAATATAAACAAGAAACATTTTCTTACAGCACCAGTTGTATTGCTTTTCCTATTTTCAGGGTCAGCACTGAGTGTAGTTATGCAGGATGTGGAAGGTGCAGCTTTGTCCAGAGCAACATTCGTTCATTCCTTAATTCGTTCTGTGAACATTCATTGAGAAACTACTAAGTACAAACTTGAACCAGGAAGTTCAAGTTTGGGGGTGGTGTGGGTAGAAAGGTGATCAAGACTAGATTTTACACTCAAGGATCTCTCTCAGATTCAACCATAGCAGAGAGGTCTCCCAGGGTAAACTGGAGTGGAGGCAAGGAGTGTGCAGTCTGACCGGCTGACTGCAGTGGGCATCTGAATTCTCCCCTCAGTATGTGGGAGAGGTGGGTGTTAAGGGCCTTGACTTCACGTGGCTCTGGGTTTTTAGGGCACTGATACAAACAAAACTTCAATTTAGAGTCCTGACGACTTGTGACTTGCTCTTTCTATGTCACCCTGCTTCTTGCCTTACATGTGACAGCATTTATGCACACACTGGCACAATGCACGTGCGTACTTCCACCCACTCAATCATTTGGGGAGTCAGAGGGCACATGAATCAAGATTTACATAAACACAGGCTATTCAGCCTGGCTTTTTGTCTCTATCCAGGCTAAATCTGAGAAGCCAATGAAGGGTAATGTAAGATACAACATATCAAAACTGCACTTTTACCCCCTAAATTTTATACAACGACAACAAAAAAGATAACAAGTCTTTCTCTGTTTGGATTTCCTTAATTGTGAACACAACATTTTTTTTTCTTTTTTTTTTCTTTTTTTTTTTTTTAATTGAGACGGAGTCTCCCTCTGTGGACCAAGCTGCAGTGCATCCCGGGTTCATGCCATTCTCCTGCCTCAGCCTCCCATGTAGCTGGGACTACAGGTGCCCGCCACCGCACCTGGCTAATTTTTTGTATTTTTCGTAGAGACGGGGTTCACCGTGTTAGCCAGGATGGTCTCGATCTCCTGACCTCGTGATCCGCCCGTCTCGGCCTCCCAAAGTGCTGGGATTACAGGCATGAGCAGTGTATCTATTTTGACATTAACAGTTAACTTCATGAATATTAAGTAACAAAAGAAATACTCATAATTATATTTACAAAATCAATACTTGGCTATTCCTACATCACTAAGCAGGTAAGGACTTCAAGTCAATATTTATACATTGGGAAAGATTTTCCTTGTTCACTCACTTGTTTGAAAGAAGCAAACATGCTCTTCATTATATTTGTTGTCCCACAAAGTTTGGTGTCTATGTGCTCCTGTTCTGGGACTCCCTGAATTGACTGACTATTCTACAGGAAAATATCAGATAAGGTCATGAGTGTTTTACTGATCATGGATCAGTCCAAGGAAATCCAGTCTTAACATTTTACTCAAACTCTCAAAAAATACTTATTTGATAAATTATCTGTGTCAAGTGTTATGCTAAGTGTTTGTGGTATAGCAGTTAATAAAAGAGATACAGTCTCAGCCCTCACGGAATTCAACTAAAGATAGAAAGGGGTAGGAAGGGAGACAGGGAGCATGGTGAAGAATGAGGCTAACATCCTTCCACAGAAACAGTGGAAAACATAGAATCAGGGAGAAACTTGCACAGTCCCATGAGAAACAAAAAGTCATAAAAAAAAAAGATATAGACATGCAAGTCTGTATTTAGATAAATGCAATGGTATTTAAGATTGGAAAACATTAAATAGGCTTGGACTGTTTTGTTCCCCAATGTGGAAAGTGACTCAGCTCTAGGTTCCAAAGGAACTAGCTTCATGGATCTATATATTATGTGAAACCCTACCTTTCAAGCATCAAAGGGGCAAAATACAAAGCTGGTTCTGAGGGTTGCAATATTAAAACCAAACAAGCCAACTGATATTCGAAAGCGTTTTAATTTAATAGATGGTTTTAATTCTAGTTGATCATGAATTCGCATGTAGACCAACTTTAAAAAACAACAGGGAAATGTGGCTCTTGCAATCAAAGCTTCCTTCCATGTCCCCAGCATGTACCAGATAGAAATTTAGTGAAATCTCATTTGACTTAAAATATGAAATCAGCCCACATTATCAAATAAAAGTGAACAGAAACATAAAAATTATCCTATATGCAAATGATATTATTATCAGAAGCTCAGAGTGGTCTTAGCAAACAAATGGCTCAGCTAATTACTGCTAGGAAGAAAGTATACGTATCAGCTTTCCTAAAAAAAAAATTTGTCATTTTCAGTAGATGTTCCCACCTTCTTGTTGGTGAATAGTGTGAGTAATTCCATAAAGCAGGTACCTCATGATATATTCTGCAGCTGGCTTATCTGAAAGGACAAAGGTAAATTACATTTCTCAAAGCCAGGTAATATATGGGTGCTTATGGAATTTCTATACATGTGTTGTTGTTTGTCTTTAATAGCTTAGCGGGTTACAACTACTTTAAGATATTTCCAGGTTAAAAAATTTTAAGTCATGCTTTATGCCCTATTTGTCTTGGTGTTAAAGAAGATTCAAAATAATTGTCTGGGCAGGGCGTGGTGGCTCATGCTTGTAATCCCAGCACTTTGGGAGGCCAAAGAGGGCATATCACTTGAGCTTGAGGTCAGGAGTTTAGTTTTGCCATGGCCAACGTCGCAAAACTAAAAATACAAAAATTAGCCAGGCGTGGTGGTTCAAACCTATAATTCCAGCTACTCAGGAGGCTGAGGAACAAGAATGCTTGAGCCTGGGAGGCAGAGGTTGCAGTGTGCTGAGATTGTGCCACTGCACTCCAGTCTGGGCAACAGAGGGAGATCCTGTCTCAGTAATAATGATAATAATAATAATAATAGTAATAATAATTGCCTGAAGAGAATCTTGGCCCGGACTGTAGGCAGCCTTACCTCCAACAATAATAGCTGCACTTTATCAAGCACTGTATCTGCAAAGTACGTTACACATCTTATCTCATTTCATCCTCACATCAGTCTTATGAGGCAGAAGCAACTATTATCCTTCAGTTCCATGCTGGAGCATGTGGCCTTGTTGGTCACATCAGTTTACACATGAGCATGTTAATCCTATCCTAGTTCAGCTGACTGGCAAAGCTGCAGGGACTAGCTGCATTCAGCTATTTGTCAGGGAGCAGAACCACTATCATTGTAGCTCAGTATTGTGAACAAAAGTTCTCTGAAAAGGGACCACAAAGCGAGACCCCGCCTCTACAAAAAAATAAAAATAAAAAATTACTCCAGCATGGTACCTAGTGCCTGTAGTCCCAACTATTCTGGAGGTTGAGGTGGGAGTATAGCTATAGCCCCAGAGGCTGCGGCTGCAGTGAGCTGTGATTGCACCAGTACACTCCATCCTGGGCAACAGAGCGAGACGCTGTCTTGAATAAAAAATAAAACAAAATTATTAAAAATAAAAAGGAATTTGGAGGAAAGAGACTTTTTTTTTCTTTTTTTTTTTAAACAGGGTCTCACTCTGTTGCCCAGGCTGTAGTGCAGTGGCACCATCTCAGCTACTACAGCCTTGACCTCCTGGGCTCAAGTGATCCTCCCACGTCAGCCTCCACAGTAGCTGGGACTACAAGCGACTGCCACCAGGCTCAGGGCTAATTAAAAAACTTTTTTTGTAGAGACATGGTTTTGCCATGTTGCCCACGCTGGTCTTGAATTCCTGGCCAACCTCGGCCTCCCAAAGGGTTGGAATTACAGGCATGAGTCACTGCTCTTAGCTCCAAGGAAAGAGACTTTATTCCAGAGAACAGTTTGGACACCAGAGACACACAACCTTAGGTGTAAAACGAAGGTGTGTTCCAGAGAGCAAAGGTAGGGTTCTATTTTATAGCAAAAGTTTATGCAAATGAAGTAGTCAAACTCACCTGGTTCTGATTGGTTGATAGAGCTGAGCCCTGACTGGTCAAGGCAACTGAGCCCTGATTGGTTGAGGCAGTTAAGCCATAATTGGTCAAGGCAGATGGCCTCTGATTGGTTGGTTCAGGTGAGCTCTGGAAGTCCCAAAGTTGAACAGTCCTGTGGGTTTTGGAGGAACTTGAGACCTCTGACCTTTAGTTGGCAGATGGCCACTTGGCTCTATTTAAAATTATGCCCAGTTAGCCACTCAGGATCCATTTTGAAGTATTGCCTATTTCAGGTTCACATTTGTTCATAGTACCTGCCAAAAACTCCCCTGAGAGAAGCAGTGGTTAAGGGGGGATAACCTGAAGGAAGTGTACTCCATTCATTCCCCAGGCGTCTCCAAATATTTTTTATTGTGCAATCCTATCAGTGAAACACAATGGAGCCCACACACCCCCCCTCCATGACCTTGCTGCTCTAAGTGTGGTCTTTGAACAAGCAGCATCAGGATCGCCTGGGAGCTAGTTAGGAATGCAGAATCTCAGCCTGATCTACACCCACTGAATCAGAAACTGCACTTTAACAAGATCCCAGGACGATTTGTATACATATTAAAATTTGAGCAGATTTGCTGTGTGTAATTATATAAAATGTATTAAAATATATATTAAACATACGCTTTAAGTATTGACATTATATTCATGTACTGCTGTTCTAATATACACATTATAAAGCATGAAAACTTTTAAAAATATAAGATAAATATGAAGTAATATATTAAAATATATTTTATTTGATAGTATATACATACACAATTTATATCTTATTTGAAACATGATAATATTAATATTTTAGTGAGAACAATGTGACTGAATATGCCTCATTAATTTTGAAATCATGGTTTAACATTTTAGAATACTGAGTTCAGTTTAAACTGACCCTTGGCTTGAATGGATGTTATAGCCGAAAATAATAACTTACAAAGATTCATAGATGTAAATGGATGTAGTATGACAGTGGCAGTGCTCAATAAATTATGTTAATTTTTCAGCCTCACTTTGCAGTTATGCAAAGATTTTTGTTGAAATTTGACTATTAAATTTTCACTTTAGTGGTCCTTGCAAAGTACATTTTTTTTTTTTCTTTTGAGACGGAGTCTCGCTCTGTCACCCAGGCTGGAGTGTAGTGGTGTGATCTCTGCTCACTGCAACCTCCGCCTCCCGGGTTCAAGCAATTCTCCTGCCTCAGCCTCCTGAGTAGCTAGGATTACAGGCATGCACCACCACACCCGGCTAATTTTTGTATTTTTGGTAGAGACGGGGTTTCACCATGTTGGCCAGGCTGATCTCGAACCCCTGATCTCGTGATTCGCCCACCTCAGCCTCCCAGAGTGCTGGGATTACAAGCGTGAGCCACCGAGCCTGGCCCAAACTAAAGTATTTTTACAAATGAGTTCAAGCTATCGGAGTAGGATGTTTCAGGCAAGTTAAACATATCCTGTTACTTTAAATATATATATGTATAATCTTATACTTTTAAATGTTCTGTTTTTCATGCCTTATATGTGTATATTAGAGCAGCAGTACATGAATATAATGTCAATACTTAAAGCATATGTTTAATATATATTTTAATATATGTTATATAATTACACACAGCAAATCTGCTCAAATTTATATATATATAAATATCTGTTTTCAAATTCTCTCTGTATGGCACATTTCCTTTGAAAGGCACTTACTTGGCCAGGCGCGGTGGCTCACGCCTGTAATCCCAGCACTTTGGGAGGCCGAGGCGGGTGCATCACGAGGTCAGGAAATCGAGACCATCCTGGCTAACACGGTGAAACCCCGTCTCTACTAAAAATACAAAAAATTAGCCGGGCGCGGTGTCGGGCGCCTGTAGTCCCAGCTACTCGGGAGGCTGAGGCAGGAGAATGGCCTGAACCCAGAAGGCGGAGCTTGTAGTGAGCGGAGATCGTGCCACTGCACTCCAGCCTGGGCGAAAGGGCGAGACTCTGTCTAAAAGAAAAAAAAGAAAGGCACTTACTTTCTCACTGATTGTTAAAAAGGCATATTTCCCTGACAAATCTGCAGAGTGAGAACACCAGAGTCAATCTTGTTAATATTTATTGATATTAGGTATTAATAAAATTTTTCTTATTTTAAGATTAAAAATTAATACAAATACTAGTTCAAATGGATCATGTTGCAATCACCACAGAGTGCACACATATCTCACATTAGAGGTCATACTGTGTAGCAGTTTCTCCAAAACATTTTTAGATGGAAATCTCTTTCTAAGGTGATAAGTTTTTCAGGCCTCTACTATAACAGGTGGAGGGAGGTATTACCATTGGTTGAGAAAACATTTAAAATATATGATCAATTCAATAACACTATTTTAAAACTTTTTCTTACAGAAAATTTCAAACATATGCAAAAGTAAAGAGGTTCCTTAAATGCAAGGAGCCTCATGTAACCATTACTCAGCTTCAGTAATGATCAATATTGAGTAACATTTTAAAATGAGTTTGTATTCTGTTGATGTCCACACAGATGAAGACATATCATTCGTTCATTTTACTGACAATCCTTAGTGTTCAGATGGATGCCAGAGGGGGGACTCCTTGCTGCAACACCTCCATTTTCTTTCTTTCTTTTTTTTTTTTTATTATACTTTAAGTTCTAGGGTACATGTGCACAACATGCAGGTTTGTTACATATGTATACGAGTGCCATGTTGGTGTGCTGCACCCATTAACTCGTCATTTACATTAGGCATATCTCCTAATGCTATCCCTCCCCGCTCCCCCCTCCCCACAATAGGCCCCGGTGTGTGATGTTCTCCTTCCTGTGTCCAAGTGATCTCATTGTTCAATTCCCACCTATGAGGCAACACCTCCATTTTCTACTCTACCCCCAAGAGGACAGAGGACAAAGCTTGGGTATTGCTCTACTTTAGAATCTAAAACATCTTCCTGATTTATGCCAGACCAATAGGTAGCAACTATTACTTGAATTGCTTCACAGTGGCCATCTTGGAATTATTTTTACTAAATTGCTCTGTTTTGTGATGTCAGTGATCTACGTTAAGGACTATTTTTAAAAAGCCATCCTATGCAACAGTGGCTATGTCTACTATGGTCATGTTTTTGTGGGTGTCATTCATTATACTATAATTATCCAGAAGGCTACAGGGGACCTATTTCTCTTCAGTCTAGTATCAAACTAGTTGTGCTTTATTTGAGTGTTGAAGTAAGAGCAGACTGTCATTATGATTCCTGATGTTGTGTTTTGGACTTTTTTGGCGGCGTGGCGGGACAGAACACATTCATTGCTTTAGTAATTTAATCTTGCTGAGTTGTTGAAACCAAGTAAAGGTTTCAAAACCACCTCTTAGCTTGTTGGGTTATTTTTCTCTTTCCCCTCTCATTTCTGTGGAAGTGTGAAAGGTGGTCAGAATTGAAAGAAGAAGAAAGAAAGAAAGAAAACAGTTTTAGGTCTCTTCTTCCCTCACCCTTATTTCAAACTCTAGAATTCAGAAAACCTTAAAACACTGAACTTAGATGTGGTTTTGTCAGTAAGTTAACAGATGGATTCAAGTATGGTTAATTAACATCTTCTCTCGATCATATTTGTATACTCCAGCCCTAATAAGAACTCTAAGCTCTTTACTCATTTTAATATATCTGCGTGAGAGATCTTGTCTGGCAAAAACTTGGAGAAATAGGTATAAATTTGACTTTAAATGGCTCCATGTCAAAAGCTTTTACTTTCACAGGTAAGAAAGTCTTTTGATATCGTTCACTATCTTTTTTCCCCACAGTAAACGCCTAGGGTAGCTCATTTCCAGGGCTGTTTTCAACATGCTGGGACAACTCCAATTGTTTCAAAGAGTATTAGGAAAATGATACAAATACGATTTTAATGCAATTCAATTTTAAATGCATATACCATATACCTTTAGGAAAAGAGAATGAGATAAACTAAAATAGAATAAGTGATAGTTTTCAATTCTGAAGTATTTGGTGATTATTTCTTTAAAACAGGGTTACCAACAAGCATAGATCCATTGTAAGCTCTGCCTCATTCTCTCCCCTTCTGTCTTCCTGGGCTTACAGTGGGGTACAATGATGTCTCCAGGACTGGGTTTTCTGTTACTGTGGACACTCATGACTCCTTCTCCACAGTGTTCCAGCACCCCATTCTCCTAGTCTGAGTGCCCACCTTGTTTACCATTTATAGTAGGGTTGTCCCCACTTCAAATCACTTTACACTTATTGCTTCAGCCCCCTCCCAGGAGTGTGGCTCCTAGGCTTCTATCATTTGGTCCCGCCACCTTCCCAGGTATGCTGTTCCTGCCAAGTGGTGACAGGCCTCCTAAAGACCACTGCCTGATGCTCTCTAGGTTTGTTTGTCATTGGGCCTAGCATCTGCACTCTGTCCACCTTACTGAGTGTGAATAAATTATTGTTTCACCAGAAGATCCTGGAACTGACAACCTGGGAATCCAACAACGGCAAGCAATATGACTTTGATTATATACCAGCACTGTTGTTTGTACTTTGCAGATATTAACTCATAAAAGCCTCATAACAATCCAGAGGTGAGCACTATTATCATCATTCTAATTTTAAAGATGAAGAAACTGAGGCACGGATAGGTTAAGTGCTTTACCCAAAGTTACAGGCTGGTAAGTGGTAGAACTATGTTTTAAACTTAGGTAGTCACATTTCAGAGTCTCTTTACTTAACTACTGCTCTATGGTTCTCCCAGCACAGGGAAACATCCTATCACAGGGGAGGAAGTCTTTAAAATGAAAGAAAACATTTTATATAACAAACTGTCCTGTTTGTCCTGGGAGAGGGGCATGTCAAGGACAAAATGAGATTAATGAGAACAGAACACTGAGGGCCAGAACAGGCTAATCAGAACTTGGAACACCTAGTCTCTACCATGAGGGGAGTCAATGCCACTGTGCAAATTATGTAACCACTAAATACAGAACAAATTTTATCAAGAAATTAACAGCTAAAAAGTACATAATACATAAACACCAGCAGATAACTTACAAAGATATCAGCATGTTTAAAGACAATATTAAATAGATCAAAGTGGGTGCCTGAGGTGGAAGAAGAAGATAGGGGTAGGGATCATAGAAGAAGAAAGAGAGAGAGAGAGAGAGAGAGAGAGAGACAAAGAGAGACAGAGAGAGAGAGAGAGAGAAATGGGGGTGAAGAGAGAGAGAGGGACCTTGCCTGAAATGATAATGAAAATATACTAAGAACTCAGAAATATGATCAACTCAATTCTCAGCCACCTGAGGTCCAAATTCAACAAACAAATGATTGCCCTGGAATGGCATCCTTTGCTCTTGAGGGCACTGATAATTTTCTATTTGGATACATAGAGTTTCTGATACATCTTAAGGGTAAGCAGAACTACAGTTTAGGAAGTGGCTACGTAAGAATGAACCTTGACGTAGCCTTTGCTTTACTGGAAAATGACTAGGTTATTCTTTGCCTCTGCTTTTCTTTGCAGTTACATGTGAAAATAAACTCATATCACCGGCTATCAGTGTATGCTAGGTTACTTTTTTACAACTTTATGATTGTATAATTCATACACAATTGACCAATTTAAAGTGTGCAGTCCAATGAGTTTTACGAATAGTATGCTCACAGAGTTGTGCAACTATGACCACAACCAATCTTAGAACATTTTCATCACCCCCAAATGAAGATCCATACCCATTAGCAATGATTCCCTATTCTTTCACCCCCACACCCCCAACACTAGGCAATCACTAATCCACCTTCTGTCTCTGTGGATTTGTCTATTCTGGGCGGTTCATATAAATAGCATCATATACCATGTGGCCTTTTGTGACTGGCTTCCCTCCCTTAACATAATATTTTGGAGGTTCATTCATGTTGTAGCATGTATCAGTACTTTGTTCCATTTTATTGTCAAATAACATATATTTCAATTGCTGAATAATATATATTCGATTGTATGGGTATGCCACATTTTGTTTATCTATTCTTCAGTTAATGAGCATTTGTGGTTTACCCATTTCTTTGTTATTATAATAGGGCTGCAACAAACACTCCTGTACAAGTTTTTGTGTGAACATATGTTTTCAATTCTAATGGATTTATGCCTAGGAGTAGAATTGCTGAGTCATATGATAATTTTATGTTTACCTTTTTGAGGAACTGTCAGACTGTTTTCCATAGTGGCTGCAACATTCCACATTTCCAACAACAATGTATGAAGGTTGTAATTTCTCCACGTTCTTGTCAACACTTGTTATTATCTGGCTTTTTAATTATAGCCATCCTACTGGGTATGAAGTGAAATCTCATTATGGTTTTGTTTTGCATTTCCCTGATGACTAATGATGTTAAACATCTTTTCATGTACTTATGGTCCATTTGTATATCTTTAGAGAAATGTGTGTGAGATATTTTGCCAATTTTAAAATTATTTGTCTATTATTGTGTTATGAGTACTTTACATATTTTTATTTACTCATTTATTTTTGAGACTGAGTCTCGCTCTGTTGCCCAGGCTGGAGTGCAGTGGTGAGATCTCAGCTCACTGCAACCTCTGAGTCCCTGGTTCAGGTAATTCTCCTGCCTCAGCCTCCCGAGTAGCTGGGATTACAGGCATGTGCCACCACGCCCAGCTAATTTTTGCATTTGTAGTATTTATAATTAAAAAAATTCTGTAAGGTGATACTTTATTCCTGATTTTTGTAAGTCAGCTCCTGTCTCTTTTCTTGGTAGGTCTAGCTAAATTTTGTTGATCTTTTCAAAGAACCAACTTTTGATTTTGTTGATTTTCTCTATTGTTTTTCTATTCTCTATTTCATTTGTTTACCTCTAATCTTTTTGTTTGATTGCTTTTGAGAAACAGGATCTCACTCTGTCACCCAGGCTAGAGTACAGTGGTGCAACCAGAGCTCACTGAAACCTTGAACTCCTGGACTCAAGTGATTTTCTCACCTTAGCCTCCCAAGTAGCTGGGATTACAAGTGTGACTCACTGCACCCACCTCTAATCTTTGTTATTTACTTCTTTCTGCTTGCTTTTGGATTTAGTTTACTCTTCTTTTCCTAGTTTTAAGATGAAAAGTTGGTTATTGATTTGAGATCTTTCTTCCTTTTAAATATAGGTGTTTACAGATATAGTATAAATTTCTTCTAAGCACTGTTTTTCCTGTATCATGTAAGTTTAGTCAGGTTGTAATTTCATTTTTATTCATCTCAAGGTATTTTCTAATTTTTCATGTGATTTATCCTTTTATCTGTTGGTTATTTAGGTGGGTGTTAATTTCCACATATTTGTGAATTTGTGAATTTCCCAAATTGCCTTCAGTTGTTGATTTCTAATTTCCTACCATGATCAGAGAACATTCTTTAGATAATGTAAGTCTTTTAAAGTTTATTGAGACTTTTGTTATGGCTTAACATATAATCTATCCTGGAGAATGTTCATTCTGCACTGGAGAAGAATATGTATACTGCTGTTTGGGGGTAGAGTTTTCTGTAGATGCCTGTTAGGTCTGGTAGGTATATAGTGTTATTCAAGTCCTTTCTTTGTTGTTTAGTTGCCTAGTTTTTCTACTCATTATTTCAAGTAAGATATTGAAGTCTTTAACTATTATTATTGTTGAATTGTTTATTTCTCCCTTCCATTCTATCAGCTTTTTGCATTATGTATTTTGGGGCTCTATTGTTAGGTGCATATATGGCATAGATTTTTGAAGGTTGTTCAACCTGTTTATCCAAAGTGATAAAAGAATGTACTCAGACCTTAGGAAGAGATTTAACCAGATCTCTTCATGTTAGTCTCAAGGCTAAGATGGAAAAACATTGACTATTTGGTAATATAGTTATGTGGGCCTTAGCAAATAAGTTCCTGAGGAAGGAAAAGTTAAAAGATGGGGCAGATAGGGGGTGGTCCTCGTGGCCCAAAGCCTGCCTTATCTTCTACATGCCAGGACATAGGCTGTCACTAGATTCCATGCTGGTGGGAAAAGCAGCTCATGGTTGCATTTTACTCTTTGATGTTCCAAACACTCCCAAAATGACATATTTTAAGAGAGAAATGAACAAATGAGAGTTTGCTCAAAAGTGCTCAGAAACCAAAGAATCATTCTAGACTCTTCCTTCATGATACATACCTAGTTCTGTCAGTCCTACCTTTTTCCTCTTATTATAACTGAAACCTGAATGATTGAAACAGCCCAATCTCTGCTCCTCCTGCCCCCTTCTAGCCCCAAGTCTGATCTGTCTCCTCACTGCAGTCACAGTACTCTTTAAAAAGGCAATTCTGATCTCCAATCACTTTTCTGTTTAAAACTTTTTACTGAAAGCAAGCATGGTCAGTGATTCCTGTGGGACTTTCCTCCTCTTCACCTCTCTCTACTGCTGTCACCCCAGCCCCCACTGCTCCCATAATAAGAAGCAGACCTTCCCTGCCTCTCCCACTGTCAAGGGACTGTTCTCTGAAAGAATAACATTCCCTGGGCTTCTTCACTGAATTATTCATCTTTGTTGCCTTGGTATGGCAAAACTTCTCATTAAAAGCCCTAGTTAGGAGTGACCTACTCAGTCCAGCCCTCACAACTAGACAGAGAGAAGCCAAGGGGAGGAAGAGATGCAGTGGCAGGGGTGGGAGGCTCCCCCAAAGGGGTTGTGACAGGGCGTCCCCAAAACCCAGGGACTTGGGAAGCTGAATGGCGCCTCTAGAGACTCATGGCCGTGGGGTGACCATGGTGCTCATCTGGGCTGTCATCTTTCTCTACAGTTGTGGTCAAACCCAGAGACCTATTTCCACCATTGATTCTCAGTCCTGGAATCTTCTGAGCACTGAGCAGTCATAGAAAATCCAGTCATGGGATGGAGGAGACTTCAGCTTTCTGTCTAGGTCTCTGGGACTCTAGTGGCTGGGTAAAATGGGATGAGTTATCCCTATTGTACCTTGAGTGACTGAGGTCATGTCAGGAGGAGAGCCAGAGTGGGGGAGAGAAGACTGCATTTCTAGTTCTAGCTCCAGTATTAACTGGCTATGTGACCCCAGGGATATTGCTTGCCTTCTCTTTCAGTCTTTGTTTGCTAGTACACAGAAGGTAACACACACGCTGCTGCCATAAAGATCATGGGCTCTGTTGCCAGGCTGCTGGCCTCTGCTTCTTTCAAGATATGTAACTCCGAAAAACCATTTAGCTTGACAAAGCCTTAGTCTCCTCATCTGTAAAATGGGGACAACAATAGTACCTACCTCAAACAATTGTTGAAAATGCATATAAAACACTCAGCACATGGCCTTAATAAACACCCAATAAATGTCAGCTATTGGTCTCTCATCAGAGAGCCTCGTTCTCCAGAACTTGGTTTGTTGAGCTGTAAACTGTCAGGTCTGTCTTTCTGGAAGGAACGTTACATTCTGGCCGTATCGTCTCCCAGAAGAGGCTGTTTGCAGGTAGCCTGAGCCATCCCTTCAGAATATGTTTAGATCGATACACATCTCATGTGATGCCATGCAAAGGTACATGGCCCACCCCTCGTTTTCTCTGCACCCATGAAAACACTGCCTTGGAGCCCAATGCTCCTGAGCTTCAGAAGCCACCTTCTCATGATTCTGTACACAACAGCTGTAAGAGAAACTCTGAGGGCCCACTCTCAGGGAGGCAGGAAGGCTGGGGAGCCAGAGGCCAGATGAACTGGGGCCAGGGCAAGAGGGTCAGTAAGAAACAGGGCCCCCTTCCGCCTGGGCTTTGGGGATCCAGCTAAGTGGCTGGAAATGCAACTTTGCCTGTGGCCTCTTTCCCAAGACCTGGCTAGCTTGGCTTTCCTGTTTGCTGTACATGTTGGGATTGACTTCATATTCTGCCTAGAGACTAGGACCCATGAAGAAGGGGCCCAGGCCCTTTCTTTGTCACCTTTTAAGCCTATTAATGGTTGTTGTGGAATGAATGCTAGTGAAATTCATATGTTGAAGCTCTAACCCCTAATAGGATGGTATTTGGAGAAGGAGCCTTTTTTGAGGTAATTAGGTTTAGATGAGGTCATGGGGGTGGTGTCCTCACGATGACATTGGTGTCCTTATAAGAAAAGGGAGAGACCAGAGCGTGATTTCTCTCTCTCTGTCTCTCTCTCTCTCTCTCTGTTATGTGAGGAAACAATAAGATGGTGGCCATCTGCAAGCTAGTAAGAGGGCCCTCTGGAGAGCCTGACCACCCTAGTGTGGGATTTCCCGCCTCCAGAACTGTAAGAGATAAATTTCTGGGTTTTCTTGTTGTTGTTGTTGTTGTTTTTTATGGAGTTTTGCTCTCGTTGCCCAGGCTGGAGTGCAATGGCTCAATCTCAGCTCACCGCAACCTCTGCCTCCTGGGTTCAAACAATTCTCCTGCGTCAGCCTCCCAAGTAGCTGGGATTACAGGCATGCGCCACCACACCTGGCTAATTTCATATTTTTAGTAGAGACGGGGTTTCTCCATGTTGGTCAGGCTGGTCTTGAACTTCTGACCTCAGGTGATCTGCCCGCCTTGGCCTCCCAAAGTGCTGATATTACAGGCATGACCGACCATGCTTGGCTTAATTTCTGTTGTTTTTAACCACCTAGGCTGTGATATTTTTTATTGCTACCTGAGCTGACTAAGACAATGATGCTGCAAGAAACCTTACCACCAGAGCAGCTAAGATGAGCCCCCATGGAGCCACTGCCACGCAGCATGGTGGTTCAAGCTGGGGCAGGCACCAGTGCCTCCCATGCATTCTTTCATGCATTATTTCTATTTTTTTTTTTCCTCAGAGGCAGGGTCTCTCTTTGTTGCCCAGGCAGGTGTCGTACTCCTGGGATCAAATGATCCTCCCACCTCGACCTCCCAAGTAGCTGGGACTGCAAGTATGTGCCACTGCACCTGGCTTAATTAAAAAATCTTTAGCTGGCATCTACCCTACGCCTGGCACTGTACTAGGTGCTGTAGGGTGCACAGCAGGCCCAGGCCTCAACTTCATGGCGTTAGTGGCTAATAAGAAGGATCATTGCTGAAGAATCACACACACGGAAAGTGAGACACAATAGAATTTTTTAAACCCCAGGATGTTGTGAACACCTGTAAGACTGGGTAAGGGGCCAGGAAAGAACTCCAAGGGGGTGATGTTTAAGTCTGGATACCAAGAAAAAGAAGGCACCAGCTAGGCAAATAGTGAAGGGGAGATTGGTGCAGGTGGAGGGATGAAGTGAGTTCCTGCTTCCCAGCCAGGGCATTTCCAAACTCTTTTGTCTTAGCAGAGTGTGGCTCTCTGAGGTCTGGATGCCTGTTGGCTTCTATTGCCTTAACAAACTCTCGGACTACTGCCATCTGGGCTTTACATCAGAGTCACCAGAAAAACTTGATAAGATGTGGATGCCTGGGCTGTGCTACCCTTAGAGACTTTAAGCAGGTCATGGTGGGGTCCAGGAATCTGCATTTTAACAAAGCCCCCAGGTGGATCTGCTACAAGTGGTCTGCTGTTCTGTGAATGCTTCTTTGAAGGTATTGGCAGGATAAAGTCTAAATGCCATGGCATAACCTGCGTGGCTCTTCGGCTTTTCCTGTCTATTGTTCTGGCCGTCTCACTAGTCACCTTTCTCTAGGCTTCTCATACCCACTCCCACCACCCCTATCCTCCACAACATTAGAGTAGTCATTCTCTAACCCAAATCTAAGCTTCCTACTCCTTTGCTTAGAACACCTTCTTTTTTTTTTTTTTTTTTTGAGAAGGAGTCTCGCTCTGTGGCCCAGGCTGGAGTGCAGTGGCCGGATCTCAGCTCACTGCAAGCTCCGCCTCCCGGGTTCACGCCATTCTCCTGCCTCAGCCTCCCAAGTGGCTGGGATTACAAGCGCCCGCCACCTCGCCCGGCTAGTTTTTTTTTTTTGTATTTTTTTAGTAGGGACGGGGTTTCACCGTGTTCGCCAGGATGGTCTCGATCTCCTGACCTCGTGATCCGCCCGTCTCGGCCTCCCAAAGTGCTGGGATTACAGGCTTGAGCCACCGCGCCCGGCCAGAACACCTTCTTTTATTCCTTGTTCCTTTCACAATAGATCCCCATTTCTTAACATCGTATCAATCATGCTTCTGCCACTTTCCATTTACTCTCTTCACCTTCATACCTCAAACAGTACCTGATGCTGGGAAGACACTGAACAGATATTTATTTAATTGCTGCAATAATGAGGGACTTAAATATGTCATATTTCACTGAAGAACCTGGGGATATTTCAAGTCATAAAAATCATGTCCAGAAGGGAAAGAGCTGTCTTCAGTTATTGGAAGTCCTGTGTCATGTGGAATCCTTGTTTTGAGTGGCCCTAGGACCAAGCAATAGAAGTCATAAGAAGTCAGAATTTACTCAATATAAGGGATCATGTGCCATTTTTGCAAGATATAATGATCTGCTTCAAAAAATGGTAAGTTTTCTGTCACCTGCCCTCTGTGGCAGGCATTTGATGAAAATACTCAAGCATTGGGTGAAAATACTCAAGCATTGGGTGGAATTTGGACAAAACAACCTACTAGTGAAATCATAGGATTCTATGAGGAAGTAAAAGTGAAGAGGGGAAGAAAACAATCTCTCCATTCCAAGGAAATAGAATGTTGTGGTTAATTATCATGTCACTACGCGACATGCATGAAATGCTTGTTCTCCATACCATAAAATAGAACTAATAATAATAACCCTTATTTTTTCTTTGATGATCCAGAAATTAATTGGGGCTCTTGTGATGTCTAGGGGTCCCCTTTATAAACATTAATTTTTATTATAATAGTGACATGTGGGCCGGGCGCGGTGGCTCAAGCCTGTAATCCCAGCACTTTGGGAGGCCGAGACGGGCGGATCACGAGGTCAGGAGATCGAGACCATCCTGGCTAACACAGTGAAACCCCGTCTCTACTAAAAATACAAAAAATTAGCCGGGCGAGGTGGCCGGCGCCTGTGGTCCCAGCTACTCGAGAGGCTGAGGCAGGAGAATGGCGTGAACCCAGGAGGCAGAGGTTGCAGTGAGCTGAGATCCAGCCACTGCACTCCAGCCTGGGCGACAGAGCAAGACTCCGTCTCAAAAAAAAAAAGAAAAAAAGTAGTGACATGTGGAAATGCCAGTTAAAATCTCCACCAGAATGTCAAATAAACATGCATTTATTACTGTAACTAAAGAAATATTCTAGAAAAAAAATTTAAAAATGTATCATGCAGAGACACAATAGCTCTCCAACTCCATTTAGTATATATGAAAAAATTCCCTTAGGACAAAGAACCATGCCATCATAATCTAAAGAATAACACTACAGATTAGAAGACTCATTTGGCTGAAATACAGCTAATAACAAAAGCTAATGACTTAGTCTTCTTAAGTTGCTATAAAAATACCATAGACTGGATGGCTTAACAATGGAAATGTATTTCTCATAGTTCTGAAGACTGGGAAAAAATCTTCAAGATCAAGGTCCTGGCAGATTCAGTGTTTGGTGGGGCCCCCTTCCTGATTTGCAGACAGCTACCTTTATCTTGTATCCTCAAAGCAGAAAGACAGAGAAAGAGAGGTCTCCTATCTCTCTCTCTGTCTCTCTCTGTTTTATGGAAAGTGGGGGTTTCTCTCTGTCACCCGGGCTGGAGTGCAGTGTCATGAACATGACTCATTGCAACCTGGACCTCCTAGGCTCAGGCAATCCTCTTGCTTCAGCCTTTGAAGTAGCTGGAACCACAAGTATGTGCCACCATACCCTCTTTCTCTTCTTACAAGGGCACTAATCCCATTATGAAGTCTCCACTCTCATGAACTAATAGCTAACTCTAATAACGTCCTAAAGACTCCACCACCAAATACCATCACATGGGAGATTAAGGCTTTAACATATTAATTCGGGAGATACATTCAGTCAATGGCAACCAAAAACTGCTGCATAGTTGTCAATTAAACAGCAATTTCCACAGTTGATTGCCGATAGCTATTTTTCTTATTTTATCTCTACATGAAAGAAACAAGGAGAGTGTGGGACTGAGTAGCAGGATCTTGGTGATCCTCCCTGTCAAGTATCTCTTTCTTTGTTCTATTTAGTAGGGACACTTAGATTGTATCATTTAGGTAATTTTTAATCAGACTCTTAAAGACTTGGGTCACTAACAAAAACCAACAACTTTGATTTTAACAACAATTTTCTGTAGCTTTTGTTTATTCAGTAAGTCAGAGACTATTGCAGAGGCATAACTTCTCAGTAGTTCCTAAGGTTACTTCCTTTTGGGAGGAACAATAAAGATATGACAGACTCTAGGAAAATTTCTTCCAGGCCAAAGCTGCTTGCTACTGTTTGCTTCTGCTCCCTCCACTGTGTGATGCCTAAACCCTGCTTTGCTTTAAACCAAACCTTTCCTTTTTTTGCATCTCAGGTTTCATTACTTCCCCATCCCTATCTCTCTGTGTCCTCCAAACTACAGTGTTAAAACCGTAGCCCCAGATTGCCTGTAGCAATTTGCTCAGCTTCTCGGTTCCTTAGTTTTTTTTTTTTTTTTTTTTTTAGACAGAGTATCACTCTGTCACCCAGGCTGAAGTGCAGTTGTGTAATACACCTCCCGGGTTCAAGTGTTTCTCGTGCTTTCAGCCTCCTAAGTAGCTGGGATTACAGGCACAAGCCACCACCTCTGGCTAATTTTTGTATTTTTAGTAGAGATGGGGTTTCACCATGATGGCCAGGATGGTCTCGATCTCCTCATCTCGTGATCCGCCTCCCTTGGCCTCCCAAAGTGCTGGGATTACAGGCTTGAGCCAGCAAGTCCAGTGTCAGTTTTATTATCTATAAAAAGATGGGATTGGATCAAAGCATCTTAGAGTCCGTTCCAACATTTGACCTAAAATGGCACACATATCACCATATTATCTGCACCTCACCCCTAAACTGGACTCAACCTTCCTTTTCTAGAATTCTTCTAAAAAAACTGTTTTTTTTTTCTAATTCTAAGTGTTCTTTCATTCCAGATCATATAGAGCAGTTAAGGCAACTGTAACAGCATTTTTTGAAATGCAATGTAAAATAATAAAAGGTAACATAATTAAAATTGAGTGGATATTAAAAAGAAGAAAACAAGCATCAGTATATGTGAGACACTAAATACACTAGAAGAACTAGTATCTAAGAAAAAGAGTTAATATAGCATCTATTAAATACTGCAATCTGTCACCAATGATATCACAAGAACTGTTTTTTTTTAATTTTTGTTTTTGTTTGTTTGTTTTTGAAATGGACTCTTGCTCTGTTGCCAGGCTGGAGTAGAGTGGCGTGATCTTGGCTCACTGCAACCTCTGCTTTATTCACACATAACAATATTAACCTTAAATGTAAATGGGCTAAATGCCCCAATTAAAAGACAAAGAGTGGCAAATTGGAAAACGAGTCAAGACCCATCAGTGTGCTGTATTCAGGAGACCCATCTCATGTGCAAAGGCACACATAGGCTCAAAATAAAGGGATGGAGGAAAATCTACCATGCAAATAGAAAGTAAGAAAAAAAGCAGGGGTTACAATCCTGGTCTCTGATAAAACAGACTTTAAACCAACAAAGATCAAAAGAGACAAAGAAGGCCATTACATAATGGTAAAGGGATCAATGCAACAAGAAGAGCTAACTATCCTAAATATATATGCACCCAATACAGGAGCACCCAGATTCATAAAGCAAGTCCTAAGAGACCTACAAAGAGACTTAGACTCCCACACAATAATAATGGGAGACTTTAACACCCTACTGTCAATATTAGACAGATCAATGAGACAGAAAATTAACAAGGATATTCAGGACTCAAACTCAGCTCTGGACCAAGTGAACCTGATAGATATCTGCAGAACTCTCCACCCCAAATCAACAGAATATACATTCTTCTCAGCACCACATCACACTTATTCTAAAATTGACCACATAATTGGAAGTAAAAGACTCCTCAGCAAATGTAAAAGAACAGAAATCACAACAAACTATCTCTCAGACCACAGTGCAATCAAATTAGAACTCAGGATTAAGAATCTCACTCAAAACCGCACAACTACATGTACACTGAAAAACCTGCTCCTGAATGACTATTGGGTAAATAACAAAATGAAGGCGGAGATAAAGATGTTTTTTGAAACCAATGAGAACAAAGACACAACATACCAGAATCTCTGGGACACATTTAAAGCAGTGTTTAGAGGGAAATTTACAGCACTAAATGCCCACAAGAGAAAGCAGGAGAGATATAGAATCAACACCCTAACATCACAATTAAAAGAACTAGAAAAGCAAGAGCAAACAAATTCAAAAGCTAAAAGAAGACAAGAAATAACTAAGATCAGATCAGAACTGAAGGAGATAGAGACACAAAAAACCCTTCAAAAAATCAGTGAATCCAGGAGCTGTTTTTTTTGAAAAGATCAACAAAATAGATAGAATGCTAGCAAGACTAATAAAGAAGAAAAGAGAAGAATCAAATAGACCAATAAAAACTGATAAAGGGGATATCATCACCGATCCCACAGAAATACAAACTACTATCAGAGAATACTACAAACACCTCTACCCAAATTAACCAGAAAAATCTAGAGGAAATGGATAAATTCCTGGACACATACACCCTCCCATGACCAAACCAGGAAGAAGTTGAATCCCTGAATAGACCAACAACAGGTTCTGAAATTGAGACAATAATTAATAGCCTACCAACCAAAACAAAACAAAAAAAGTCCAGGACCAGATGGATTCACAGCCAAATTCTACCAGAGGTACAAAGGGGAGCTGGCACTATTCCTTTTGAAACTATTCCAAACAATAGAAAAAGAGGGGATCCTCCCTAACTCACTTTATGAGGCCAGCATCATCCTGATACCAAATCCTGGCAGAGACACAACAATAAAAGAGAATTTTAGGCCAATATCCCTGATGAACATCGATGTAAAAATCCTCAATAAAATACTGGCAAACCGAATCCAGCAGCACATCAAAAAGCTTATCCTCAGCAATCAGGTCAGCTTCGTCCCTGGGATGCAAGGCTGGTTTAGCATATACAAATCAATAAATGTAATCTATCACATAAAGAGAACCAATGACAAAAACCATATGATTATCTCAATAGATGCTGAAAAGGCCTTTGACAAAATTCAATAGTCTTTCACGCTAAAAACTCTCAATATCGATGGAAGGTATCTCAAAACAGTAAGAGCTATTTATGACAAACCCACAGCCAATATCATACTGAATGGGCAAAAGCTGGAAGCATTCCCTTGGAAAACCAGTCGAAGACAAGGATGCCCTCTTTCAACACTCCTATTCAACATAGTATTAGAAGTTCTGGCCAGGGCAATCAGGCAAGAGAAAGCAATATAGCGTATTCAAATAGGAAGAGAGGAAGTCAAATTGTCTCTGTTTGCAGATGACATGATTGTATATTTAGAAAACCCCATTGTCTCAGCCCAAAATCTCCTTAAGCTGATAAGCAACTTCAG
>NW_012117177.1:1017362-1042081 GCF_000951035.1 Colobus angolensis palliatus
CAGATGACATGATTGTATATTTAGAAAACCCCATTGTCTCAGCCCAAAATCTCCTTAAGCTGATAAGCAACTTCAGCAAAGTCTAAGGATACAAAATCAATGTGCAAAAATCACAAGCATTCCTATACACCAGTAACAGACAAACAGAGAGCCAAATCATGAGTGAACTCCCATTCACCACTGCTACAAAGAGAATAAAATACCTAGGAATACAACTTACACAGGATGTGAAGGACCTCTTCAAGGAGAACTACAAACCACTGCTCAAGAAAATAAGACAGGACACAAACAAATGGAAAAACATTCCATGCACATGGATAGGAAGAATCGATATCGTGAAAATGGCCTTAACGCCCAAAGTAATTTATAGATTCGATGCTATCCCCATCAATCTATCAGTGACTTTCTTCAGAGTTGGAAAAAATTACTTTATACTTCATATGGAACAAAAAAAGAGCTCGCATAGCCAAGACAATCCTGGGCAAGAAGAACAAAGCTGGAGGCATCATGCTACCTGACTTCAAACTTTACTACAAGGCTACAATAACCAAAACAGCATGGTACTGGTACCAAAACGGATATAGAGACCAATGGAACGGAACAGAGGCCTCAGAAATAACACCACACATCTATAACCATCTGATCTTTGACAAACCTGACAAAAACAAGAAATGTGGGAAGGATTCCCTATTTAATAAATGGTGCTGGGAAAACTGGCTAGCTGTAAGTAGAAAGCTGAAACTGTACCCCTTTCTTACACCTTATACAAAAATTAATTCAAGATGGATTAAAGACTTAAACGTAAGACCTAGGACCATAAACATCCCAGAAGAAAACTGAGCAATACCATTCAGGACATAGGCATGGGCAAAGACTTCAAGTCTAAAACACCAAAAGCAATGACAACAAAAGCCAAAACTGACAAATGGGATCTAATTAAACTAAAGAGCTTCTGCATAGCAAAAGAAACTATCATCAGAGTGAACAGGCAACTTACAGAATGGGAGAAAATTTTTGCAATCTATCCATCTGACAAAGGGCTAATATCCAGAATCTACAAAGAACTTAAGCAAATTTACAAGAAAAAAGCCAACAACCCCATCAAAAAATGGGCAAAGGATATGAACAGACACTTCTCAAAAGAAGACATTTATTCAGCCAACATACATATAAAAAATGCTCATCATCACTGATCATTAGAGAAATGCAAATCAAAACCACAATGAGATACCTTCTCAAGCCAGTTAGAATGGTGATCACTAAAAAGTTGGGAAACAAAAGATGCTGGAAAGATTGTAGAAAAATAGGAACGCTTTTACACTGTTGGTGGGAATGTAAATTAGTTCAACCATTTTGGAAGACAGTGTGGCGATTCCTCAAGGATCTAGAACTAGAAATACCTTTTGACCCAGCAATTCTATTATTGGACATATACCCAAAGGATTATAAATCATTACACTATAAAGACACATGTACACGTATGTTTACTGCGGCACTATTCACAATAGAAAAGACTTGGAAACAACCCAAATGTCCATCAATGATAGACTGGATTAAGAAGACGTGGCACATATACACCACGGAATACTATGTAGCCATAAAAAGGGATGAGTTCGTGTCCTCTGGCAGGACATGGATGAAGCTGGAAACTATCATTCTCAGCAAACTATCACAAGATCAGAAAACCAAACTCTGCATATTCTCACTCATAAGTGGGAGTTCAACCATAAGAACACATGGATACAGGGAGGGGAACATCACACACCGGGGCCTGTGTGGGGTGGGGGTCTAGGGGAGGGATAACATTAGGAGAAATACCTAATGTAGATGATGGGATGATGGGTGCAGCAAATCACCGTGGCACGTGTATACCTATGTTACAAAACTGCGTGTTCTGCACATGTAACCCAGAACTTAAAGTATATATATATAAATATATAATACATATATACTACATATATAATATATAATATGTACTATAGATATATAAATATATACTATAAATAAAGAAATAATAAAGTTTATATTTATAAAGTATATATATAGTTTTATACATATATAGTCTACGGTAGAACACTAACCGGTCTTTATTGCCCCCTTGTGGTTGAAAGTGGAACTGTTTTTATCTCTGCATTTATATTTAACACAAGGCTTCGGAATAACCTGTTTATTACAGCAATGAACTCAATTCAAACCAGTCATTCGACATCATGCAATTAAAGCACCTGGATGAATGAATATTTTTTATTTTTTATTTTTAGCAATTCTTGTATCATGGTGACAGAAACTTAGATTCATAACCTTTCTAAACATAAGCAGTCTCAAGTATAATCAGAAACAAAGGACAAATCAAATAAGCACTTCTCTTTCCCCAAACCACCATAGTTTTCTAATTAATCAGAACATAACTTTTTCTTTTTTTTTGAGACGGAGTCTCGCTCTGTCGCCCAGGCTGGAGTGCAGTGGCCGGATCTCAGCTCACTGCAAGCTCCGCCTCCCGGGTTCACGCCATTCTCCTGCCTCAGCCTCCCGAGTAGCTGGGACTACAGGCACCCGCCACCTCGCCCGGCTAGTTTTTTTTTTTTTTTTATTCTGTAGTAGAGACGGGGTTTCACAATGTTAGCCAGGATGGTCTCGATCTCCTGACCTAGTGATCCACCCGCCTCGGCCTCCCAAAGTGCTGGGATTACAGGCTTGTGGCACCGCGCCCGGCCCAGAACATAATCTTTTCTATAATATGGCAGTATATTTTTAAAATACCATGAACAAAATTAAAAGGCAAGAGCTATGGGAGGGCATTGCAGAAAACCAGCAACGTGGATAAGATCAAAGGTTAATACCCACAATATAAAAAAAGATTTCCTTGGAATCAATAAGAAACAAAAATGAATGTTCCCCAACCCCTATAAGGTCCATTCACTCAAGGAAAAATAAAAATGGCCAATAAATATATAAACAATTACTCTCAAAGAATTAAATAAATGTAAATGACAACATGAGATCATGTTTTCATCCATTGGACTGCACATATGGGGTTAAAAAGGAAGATAACAGTCCATACGTTTGGGTGTTGGAAGGATAGTCCTCCTCTTATTCTACTGGTGTTGATGTCATTTGGGATAAGTTTCTAGAGGCCAATTTGCCAGTATATATTAAAATTAATAAAAAATTCATACTCTGTGACCTAGAAATTTTACTAGTAGGAAATAAACAGAGGTGAGAATTAAGATTGATATTAAGGAACTTCACTGCTGCTTTATTTTATGAAAAGAAGGCAGCTGTAAAACAACCTAAATGTCTAGCAATTAATGCTTTATTAAATGTTTAGCAATATGGGTAATTGTGGTAAACCCTTCAATACAATATTATGCAAACAGCAAATTACAGGACACACCCTTGGATATGTCGTTTCTAAGGCAGCCAGGAACAATGTAAGAGAAAAGAGATGATATAAGCCTGTTTCTTGCTTCCTCATGAATGCACCACAGGAAGGCATGATTTGTATTTTTACTCTAATCAATATAACTAATGTTGAACTAAGAACTATTTATTTCATTAAGGCATTTCCCAATTCTTTTTATCAATCAATTAACTAGAGGCGGCACAGCTTGGCAGCTCTGATTAAAATTCAGGAGCGCTATAGTGAGACCCATTACACATTTACCCATAGTTCATAGAGCACGAAAGGAACTGGCAGATTACTTAAAAATACACATGCTTGTACACACAAAACCCACTGTTTTAAAAGGCTTTTATATATAACTGAATCATCATTCTGTGTTTCCTTGGAGAAGGCAAAGAGATTTATGAAGACACAAACATCACTGCAGCAGTTCCTATATGGCTACAGGTGACGACACCACATCTTGAGCTGTGAAGATGCTTGTTTTCACTGGGAAAATATTAAGTAACTTCTTGCCCCCTTAAAAAAAAACCCCTTTCACACATTATTACCACTACTATCATTAGCAGAATAGGAGATCCTTGCTCACCAGTTTTTGCAAGCATATCAGTAAGAGGGCATTTAATAATTTTTCTTTTATTCCGTAAACATGCGTAGCTTTTGTCATTATCCCTTCCTTCTCTTAAAGAGAAAGTAGTAAAGAATGAGAGTTCTTTTGGTGATGGAAACTTGAGGAAATTAAAGTGACCAGTTTGGAAAAATAAAACATTAGTGAATATCCCAAATCATGCACATTATAGTTTTATCAAAAGGTGTATGCTATGGTCTGAATGTTTGTGTCCCCCCCCGCCCCCCTAAAATTCATAGGTTGAAATCCTAACCTCCAATGGTATGGCATTATAAGGAGATGGGGCCTTTGGAAGGTGATTAGGTCACAAGGGTGAATCCCTCATGAATGGGATTAGTGTCCTTATAAAAGAGGCCCAAGAGAAACCCCTTCCCCCTTCCACACAGCTAGAAGGTGCCATCTGTGAACCAGAAATCAGGACCTCACCAGATTCTGAATCTGAGGATACCTTGATTTTGGACTTCCTAGCCTCCAGAGCTGAGAAATAAATTTCTGTAGTTTATTGCCTACCAAGCTTATGGTATTTTGTTAAGGCAGCCCAAATGGACCAAGACAGTATATTACAGTTCATCTGCCCTAAAATCAAGTGTAAGAAAAACACTGCACTGTAGTAAACTTTACATTTCCACAGCAAGGACAGAAAAAAAGTGAAATGATTATGTAGATCACTGAGGAAAAAAATTGCTGCAAGATCTACTTTGGGCAATTCAAATGAAAGCAGAGATGTCCATCCCACCTCCCAGCTTGAAATTACTCAAATTGATACCTCAGTTTTCCAGTGTGTTTTAAAAATACAGTTACAAGATGGAAGACAAATTATGTATTCCACACCTTCCTCTTTCTGGAAGGACTATCACCAAACCATTTCCACAAAATGAGACCATACTGTTTCTTAAGACATCATGAGGAGATTTCCCACTGGGTTATGAATCAGGCAGAGAAACAGCAAAGACAGGAAGTTAGTATTCGTTTAAAATATCAGTTATTGGCCCTGGCACATTGGCTCACACCTGTAATCCCAGCACTTTGGAGGGCCAGGTGGGTGGATCACTTGAGGCCAGGAGTTTGAGACCAGCCTGGCCAACATGGTGAAACCCTGTCTCTACAACAAATACAAAAATTAGCCAGGTGTGGTGGCGGGCGCCTGTAATCCCAGCTATTAGGGAGACTGAGGCATGAGACTTGCTTGAGCCCGGGAGGCCGAGGTTGCAGTGAGCTGAGATCAGGCCACTGCACTCTAGACTGGGTGACAGAGAGAGACCCCATCTCAAAAAAAAAAAAATCAGTTACGAATGAGCAAATCCTTATTAAGTGGCTTATAAATCTATGACTTTCTATATTCTAAAAGTTGCATCATTATAGACTAGTCAAAATGATTTGGGGTGCTGCATTTGAAGCATGTTCTGATAATGTGTTAAATTATAATCCTCAGAGATGGAAATGGTACATGTGGAAAAAAAAATCTGTTTCCCAACAAATTCCCCACCCCCAATTTCGACTGCCCAAAGTTGCAACAGGCAAAAGTAGACAGAGAGGAGAAGAGAGTGAAATCTGTGGCAGATGGAATCAACGTAATGAAACTATATATGCTGTGGAAAGACTTGTGTCCAATTTAAAATCTGCCATTATGTATATTCAAGTCACTGGGTGCTAATATATCTTTAAAATCCAATATGTGAGAGGCAAGAGAACAGAATATTTAACAAAATTATTCTTTGCTTTTCTTATTTGTTTCACCTATATTTTCATGTTTTCCTAAGGTCTGGACAATTCACCAGTCAGGAAAATAAAGGGAATATATCTACTCTGTTTATATTTTGCGATGGTTTAACATTTATTTTATTTTTTTATGCAACATTGTTTAATTTTTTTCCTTTTATTTGTATAAATTTAGGGGGCACAAGTGCAGTTTTGTTACATGGATATATTGCAGATTGAAATCTGGGCTTTTAGTGTACCCATCACCAGAGTAGTGTATATTGTATCCATTAAGTAATGGTTTTAAATTATAATAAAGAAATAAAGTGGAAAGTTAAGATTCAATTTCCAGTCTCAATATACATCATGCATTAGAAAGTGGTTGAGCCCATGAGTTTGAGGACGCTATGAGCCATGATTGCGTCACTGCACTCCAGCCTGAGCAATGGAGAGACCCTGTCTCTAATAACTAAATAAACAGAAAGAAAGTGGTATAAAATAAAAAGGACCTCCCTGCCCCAATCTTTAGAGTTTGCTTCACAATCAGTATAGCAGTATCTGATCACTAGGTAGTGGCTGCTTGGAGTACCACATGAAACATGATCCAGAGGCCACATCCAGTGCAGCCTGAAAGAGTGACTTGATTAATAAGTACTGTCCATCACACCCACCCATTGCTCAAAAAGACAAAGGGAGGGAAGAAACACAAACATTGTGTGTTGGTTATTCAAAATGCACTTTTTATTCACTTTAACACAGATGATTTTTTACAGTCGAAAGAAAATATTTGATATACAATTTTGAGATTCCTTTTTAGCAGCACCTGCAACAAGAGGATTGTGGAATACCTCAGAATAAAGTAGAGATGGCTGGGGCAGGCACAAATTAACCTGATATTCATCAATCCACTGAAGACATACGGAATCTGAGGCCCCTGAAAGTTAGCCATTACATGACAATAAACTAAATAAATATTCTGTATGATGTTTTAACAGACCATTGAAAAACAGTATAGTCCTAATTAGAAATATATTATTCCAAAAATCTAGTGTTCTTAAAAAAACACCTATTGAAAACATTACACTGCACATTCTAGGGTACACAGTCAATTTCTAAACCTATATGCACAGTTCTTGGTACTCACAGATTTCAGCCTTTGGTGTTTTTTAATCTTACCCAAACTATATGTCAGCACCCCACTGAGTGTTGCTTACCCAAATGCCACTGTTTATGTCACTTAATGTTGAGTGCTTTCATTAAGATATTGAATGGTAATTTGGCAGAAAATAATGGTATGGCTAAGAGGAAAGGGGCTCCAGTTGATGGACCAATAAGATTAACACTTGTCTTAGATGGACAGGATGCCTATGAATCTGATACCCATGTAATTTTTTTTTTTAACTCAAATGACCACATGCCACTCTAATAGAGACAAGTACTTTTGTGAGTTGATGGAGGTCTTTATGATGAAGACCTGAGATCTACAAATAGCAACTAGTATAAGCAGAGTGCAAGTAGAAAGAGAAGGCCCCAGGTCTCATGCACTTGAAAATAATTAGCATTTAACAGTTCTGACGTACAGATTTTCACCCTAACATGATTGTAGCAAAATGATCATAGAACTTGGAAACCAGTGTGGCTGGCTATAGGCATAGGCAGGATAGGGACCAGTACTTAAGAGCTGTGGGGTCCCAGTTCTGGCTTTGACTTCTGGCATCAAAGTTAATTGAACAATGGGGGTAAGGATTATATCTTCATTGTAAATATTGAGTACGACTGGGTTGAAATACTGTCCTCTTTTTTTCTATTTTGCCAATATGTTCCAGAGCTCTTAAAGCACAAAGGTCCTACATGTAAGTAAGGCTGATTCCATATGTGGCTACAATGGAGAGTTCTAGGCTGTATTCCTATGAAAGCTCCCACCCCCTTCCTGGCCTAGGTCTCTTTTTGGGGTAATTTCTGTCTGTCACTATTTTTATCATAGATATTTTAAAGCACAGATTAAAATCTATGCAGGATAAACAGATCAACCAACAAGAACCACACTGCATATTCATAATACAGTATATAACTGGCAGTCATGGTAATCAAAAATTGTCAAACCATTTTTATATTTAACATGGGAGCTTTAAGATGTTTTTTATCAGTGCACATAAAGATTACTCAGAGCTCAAGAATTTTTTCTGCCACAGTGCAAAAGCAAAAGGAAGAGCTATGTAGTTGCTGTTAAAGATTGATCACAGAATGGTTTGAGAATTTTAAAAGTCCCTCTCCATAGTCTTAGCTGTTATCATCAGATAAATCTAACCACAGCATGGCACTGATGTAATTTATAGATTCATAGAACTTAGAGCCAGAAAGGACTTTATACTGAACATGTAGCCAGTACAGAAAATCTTTTTATGGTGTTCTCACAGATGGTCATCCAGTGAATATTTTCAGAGGCAGGGAGCTCATTATTAAGGCAGTCCATTCCACTGTTGGACAACTCTGATTATGGGAAATTCATTCTAACACTGGGTTAAAATCTGCTCTTCATTAGGCTAGTTGAACATATAGTGCAACATACAAGAAACCAGTTCCTTCTTCTACAACAAATATTTGAGTTAAGGAGCCCTGTGAGAAAAGTTCATTATCCCCCAATCTTTTCTGAAGCCTTCTCCATGAGCCCAGCATGTTGGATCGAAGGACCATCTAAATTATGAGCAGAGAGCACTGCATCCAATTTCATATACTAAGCAGCATTGCTAAATTGGTAAGAGGTTGTCAGAGAAGCAACATCTCTATGCAGCAAAAGTAGATTTAGGAAGGAAAAGCAGACCAACCATTTATTTGCAAAGGTGGTTGGCATATTTAAGCATAATCCATTCACTAGTATCCTATGACTTCAAACACAAGAAGTATAATCAATTGCCAGGGTCATTAGAGTATCTCTTACTGAGATGGTATTTTTTGAAAAGCTCAGATGGGAGCAAACCATACATAAGGATTTAAACAAGTCAGTGTATATCATTATACTTTTGCACTCCTAATCATTACAACTTCTTTATAATTCAAGCCTAGGAATCCTTATTTGCATTATTATTTTTACTGTAATACAGCTCAAAGTCTGATTTTTTCCCCTTTGGCAGAAATGTCAGAAACTGCTTGGCAAGAGTCTGATAGTGACATTTGTTAGTTGATTAATGGAACACTTTAAGAAATAGTTGTAGCTCTTTAACTCTTTCATGCAGCTGGGTTCTAGGTCTAAATTGTGATTTAAAAAATATTTAACTGTCTCAGGGCTAAAACTTTCTGATATGTCCTGAGACAGACATGAAGGGGAAATAGCAGAAATTACACAAAATACACTTGGCTTGATAGAGCTTTTTTTTTTTCTTTTTTTTTTTTTATAGATCTACACTTCAATTTGAAAGGCTCTGTTTCACAATCAGAACCTTGTCTCTTACCCTCTTGTGTGTGTGTGTGTGTGTGTGTGTGTGTGTGCACTCTTAGGGGGCACAGTTATTCTTACACTACTGACTGACCAATTTGGGGCACATTTTTAAAAGGCTCCCTATCTTTAACAGCACGAAGACCCTGCTTTGGAGCCACTGTTCAAGTCAATGGTGTGACCCAACATGCAATGCTCCAGCTGTTCCTCTACAGCCAACACCTGCCTGACAGCTTCTTCAAAGGCCACTGTCACATTAGTATCATCTTTGGCACTAGTTTCTAAATAAGGGTAATCCCCATTCTCCATGCACCAGGCTTGCGCCTCCTCAGTAGTCACTTGCCTATCCTCTTTGTCTACCTTGTTACCCAGAACTACAAAGGGGAAATGCTCAGGGTCCTTCACATCTGCATAGTAAATAAATTCTTTTTGCCAGTTACCAAGATTCTCGAAGCTCTGCCGATCATCCACGCTGAAGGTCAAGAGGCAGCAGTCTGCTCCCCTGTAGAAGGGTGTCCTAAGGCTCTTGAAACGTTCCTGCCCTGCAGTGTCCCAGATCTGGAGGGTTACAAAGCGTCCATCTACCTCCAGATCTCGATTTAAGAACTCTACCCCTATGGTGTGAAAAGCCTGGGAGTCAAATTTGTTGGTTACATAACGGTTCATAAGCGAACTTTTCCCAACTCCACCATCACCCAAGAGAATGACCTTTAAGAGCAGGGATTTCCCACTCATTTTTGCAGCACCAGAAGGGAAGGAGTTTGTAACCAAGAGAACCTGAAAATAAAAGGAAAAGTAGGAGGGAAAACAGTTAAACCTGAAACTGAAATCAACTCCATAGCAAATTTCTCTGAATTATGAGGCCTTCTCATTCAACTTCTCTTGATTTATGCTCATTAATTGATGTAGTACAGCAGAAGAAATAAAACTAATTTTGCATAAGGGGAAAAATAGGTCTTGTTTTTCTGAGGTCTTTTGTCGTGCCAGGAAAATGGCTGAGTGCCATGGGTAAATGGACTAGCAGATGGTCCTGTAATTTGGTTCAGTTCTGACCCTGTTCTAGGAGAGGAAGCCTAGAACAAGAATGCCACTCAAATGTGTGACAACTTTAGCTTCTGGTTTGGACAGTTCCAAACAATAGGCAAATAGGATGAAATTGACTTGGGGTTTGAAGTCTGCTCCTGATGGATACAAGAATTACTGAGAAGAGAAAGCTACATAAACTGGATTCTTGATTCTGTTGGTAGAGGTCTGGGCCAGAATTAGACTGTACCCCAGAATTTGAAAGAGAGAACAAGGTTACATTTCTTCAGGCATTTACCCCATTATACTTGCATTGATAGGAACACCCTCTCAAGTAATTTTTTTCTTCATGGAACAATGGCATTTAAGTTGATGACAATCGACTGATATCAATATAACAGCTGTCATGAAGGAAGGAAATCTTGAATAGCTTATTAGCTTTTGGATTTAGGTTTTAATTCTATAATAGCAACACTTGAAAACATACTGTAAAATTTAAAGTGCTAATGTTTATACAGTAACCTACTTGTTACCTCCACAACATGTCTACATATGGAATACCTAGAATGTATCTTAAAATAAAAAGATCAAATGCTTACTGAATGAATACTACCTTTTCCTACATTCTGTTAGGTACTTTCATACTAGGCCTATTGTGGGAACTCAACAGTGATGAAGTTAATTGGATGATATTTATACAATAGACCCAAAGGGATGAAAACGAACCACTAATCAAAGGAGTGCATGCAAAACAGTTTCTGGAAGCACACATATTTGAATATAATTTTACAAAATTTAGTTTCCCTTAAAATGATTTTGGAATGCCTGTGTACTAGCTATGTATTTTTCTAATATTCGTTTTTAAGAGATCAAATATTAAAATATCCCAAATCCACAGTGTGCCCCCCTGAAATACCTACCCAGTGGGTTTTTGTCACAATTTAAATATTTTCCTTTTTTTCCTGTTGTTGTTTTATTCTTTCTTTTTAGGGTGCTATAAAACAGAATAGAAAACATTATTTTAAAAAATCTATAATAAAATAATGTTAAGTCTATATATAAAAATATATTCAAGTCAGAAAAAAAAGAACCCACAGCAACCTGAGGTAACCTATAGAGGGTGCTTCTCAAAAATAAAAGTTCAAAATACTACCTAGGCTTAACATAAGCAAAATAATTTTATTCCAAGAACTTTAACTTGTCCTAATTTGTAATTTATATAATTTTTTAACTTTTTTATTGTCTGTCAATTGAATTCTCCATTCAAAGTAAAAGCAAATTAAAGAAAGTATACGATATTCACAATAGATGACATTCAGGAAAAGGAAAGTACAGAGCAATCTAAGATATGTTTAAATCCTAAGTCAGAGATGAAACTTCTTCCCTTTATACCTACCAACATTCCCATCTCCAAGAAAGTTGTTAGTGCACTCACCAGTCCGTCTCAAGGTTGTCTCTGCAATTGATTCCACATAATTAGAGAGCAGAAAAAAGTTGTGTTTGTGGGCTTCCTGTTTACAATAAAGTATATTATCTTGGCTAATTATTTTATTAATTGGTTTAGGTCATTTCTCTTATATTTATTATCTTTCAAAATTTGAGACAGGGTCTCATTCTGTTGCCCAGGCTGGAGTGCAGTGGTGCAATCATGGCTCACTGCAGCCTTGACCTCCTGGGCTCAAGTAACCTTCCCACCTCATCCTTCCGAGTAGCTGGGACTACAGGCGCGCACCACCATGCCTGGCTAAGTTTTGTATTTTTTGTAGAGATGGAGTTTCACCATGTTGCCCAGGTTGTTCTCAAACTCCTGGGCTCAAACGATCTGCCAGCCTCATGTTACCAAAGTGCTGGGATCACAGGCGTGAGCCGCTGCACCCGGTAGGTTCTGTCTTAAACACCAGTTTTAATATTTAGCTAGTGTTACTGAATTTAAATATACATTCATTTAATATTATAACTAATTATGGCAAGAGTCTTATTTAAGCAGCATCAAGAATACTGGTCTAAGAAGAAAAACAGTGCCTAGATCTGTGTAGTGTTATTTCTTATTGAGGAAGAACGAAGCTTTAAAAAAAAAAAAAACTGCTGCTTAACAATCTCATGTTATTTTCTAAATACAGATAAAACTTATAATAAGGATTCATTAGATATCTAAATCAGTAATTATGAATTTAAATAATATCTCCTAAATGGATAGGCTTTATACTCCTTCTTGGTTTATATACACTCTACAGAATTCTCAAGTTTCCTACAATTCCTGATTGTTGTTCTCTTTTTCCTGCTCCCAAATTGCTGTCTTTGGAATTAGCTCAAGTAACAAACATTTCTTTAAATGGAGATGAAACAAGTGTTAGCACACTTTTTATTTTCTTATACTGGTCTGTAGGATAATTTTACAGAGCAGAACACTTGAACTCTCATTTTAAAAAGTAACAGAAGCACAAACTTGGGCATGATTCTGATGGCTAGTATTAAGCATCCATGCCACATGAGCTTCCTTAAGTTCCTAGCAAACAGGTGTTCACATCATTAAAAGACTCACTGACCCTATTCTCTCAGTTGCAGATAAACTCAATAGACAGGTCAAGGACTGAGTGAATATGGAAACCAAATGCTCAGCTCCAGGAATAATGATGATGTATTAATAACTGTCTGAGATAATGCTGCAGTTGCTTGTGCATTCCCTATTTGGTTATGTACACACATAACTTCTGGGCCTATAGGCTCTATGCCAAGGAAAAAAGAGGAAAAGCAATGTGGTTCAGCGTCAAGAGCACTGAGCTAGCTGGCAGCAATCAGGACACCAGGATCTTCCTCACTGTTACACCATTCATTTATTTTATGAACTTAGGCGGGTCATTTAATCTTTCTGTTTCAGTATCTTCTTACATAAAAATAGAGCAGATAATACCTGCCCTGCTTAACAGGATTTGGGGGAGAATGAAAAGTTATGAAGTTTGCAAAAATTTGTAAGCATGTTTTGAAAAATTTGGTTTGAGATTTTTATTCCTCTGGCTCCTCCACCTCCTTTCATGTACTGGTGCGGGCCTTATGGCTCTGTATTAACCCTTCTCAGAAAGGCCCTGCTAGTGAAAGTATAAGAATTCTTCCTTTTCTCTTTCTCCCATATTTGAGAATGCCTTGTTTCTCAACAAGCTTGAACATCTGCATATGGCACAGAGTCTCAGCATTGAAAGGACCTTCAGGGTCTTCTGGTCCAATCTTGCTACTGATATTTGAGAAAACACTATAGTGCCTATTGTGTGTTGTGTCCTTACTAAGAAAACCCTCCACTCTCCTCTACTGTCTCCAATTCCCATTTATTTGCTAGAAGGAAAAATGAATACAGTTTAGATTTGTCTCCTTGCCTTCATTCAATCCTGCTGATTTTCCCTTGAAGTATCATTTTTCTAGTCCTGTGCTACCATCCTCATTTTGGCCCACACCTTCTCACATCTAATCTATTGTGAAAGTTCTCTCCCTGCTTCTGGTTTCTCCCCACCCAATCTACTTTGCAAAGCTTCATCACTCAAACATCCATTGGGCGTAGATACCGTTGGGAATTAATAAATATTTAAGGCAAGGTCTTGCCCTCAGGGAGTTTACAAATTAACATGCAAGCTCAGGATCTCATTGTTTACAGTTGAAATAATATCATTATACTGCCTTATTTTGTTAACAAACTGTTCCTGTCTTTCTTACATGATCAATTTTAAATTCCTGGATAGTAAGGTCACTGTTTGTGTACATCTTTGAAGCCCCTTCAGTGTGCAGCACCAGGATCCTCCACGGAGATAATAAATATTTGTTTACCAATTAACTGATTAGGTAGGTGCCCAGAATTAATGCCTCTGAATTGATACCAAGGTACAATAGATCCATAGTTCTGTAAGATGTCCAAATACTATTATTTATAAGGTGACTAAAGAGCAGAAGTTATGAACTTGACTCGATCATTTTCTGGATGGGACGTAATGGGAATTCCACCTGTTGAAAGTCAAGGGAAATGCTCGAGTTTTCCTCCCCTTACTCTTACATTTTAAAAATAAGTATATACATTTCCCCATTCCTACCAAAAACAAGAGCAGAATAATGATCTCCACTTGATGTTGTAGGTGGGCGCTGGCATCTCCACAATCATTCATCATTGCTTGAAAATGAATGTGATGTCCTTTAGTACATACTTAAATTAAAAAGAACTAGCACAGTATAAAAGCAAATGAAATCATTTTTTCCTCCCCCAGAATATGCCAGATTTAATCCAAACCTTTAAACAAGGTAGCATTAAGCAGGCAAATGAATTCTTTGATAACACTAAATATGTAAATAGGAAAGTCAAATGCCTGATGCATCCCTTCTGAGTCCTCTATCGGGCAAGCATTTGGACCAAAACGCTTATTCTGATTTTGATCCCATTCAGAGAAAGATCTGGCTCTAACTGAGTCAAATATTAGAGAGATGCAATTGCCCTTTCCTACCCCCACAAACTCATTAATGAGCATGCTCTAAGGATAGTTTATTGACTTTTTTTTTTTCCCATCAGGGTCTCAGTCTTGGACAGAAAGGTGAATTAGGAATTTCTGTAACCAATACTCCCCAGCTCTTTGTTCTTTAACACACTTGAAACCTTCTGAATCTGCAGTGCCTGCATCCACAAAGCCTTATTTAAATTATTGTATTTAGTTGGGAATGCTTAGAGGTGGGGGTGGAGGTGGGGGAGGAGGCAGTACAATGAAGAAAAAGAAGTTGAACCTTTGAAAATAGTACATTTTAGAATGATAAGGGAGAGAAGAGAGGCAGAAAAGCAAATTGGCATCAGTTCAGTTGCCATGGAGCGGAATGATGCTCAAAATCAGTAGTGCAGATTGCTCGGAGGCAAGTCTTGAAAGGCATGTGTACTGCAGGGCTCGGTAGGGGAATAGCAACTGGGGAGGGCTAGGCACTGGATGAGAATGGCACTGTTGGAAGTCTGCACAGGGGAGGAGCCATGGTTGGACCTGTAGGGAAAGCCCATCTTGTGGCGACACACTGGTAAGGATTACTCAACTCACTGTTGAATGCTGGCACAATAATTGGAAATACTGCACTGAAGAATTGGGCGCGGCTATCTTTATGTAAAATTCAACACGGATGAGAAATGATAGAATGTTTGAGTGTGTTTCCAATACAACCCAATACTTGGCGTTGGTGGTGGTGGTAGGTGCTTCGTAACGGGGAAGCCCTCTGACGCACTGGATTCATTTTGCAGAGCTAACAAGTTATCAGCTACATCCATGCCGACTCCAAATGCCACAGCTGTCATGCCACTGAAACGCTATTCCTACATTCAAGCCCACATTTATATTGTATATGCAACTCAAAGGGTCCAACGTGGAATCTCACGTCTAACCTTTCACTCCTCACAACGACAGCTCTAGGGCTATAAGCCCAAAGGCACACTAGATAGCAATTTAGCATCGTCCCCAGGCCACTTCTTCCCCAGTAGACTGCCTAGGGACAAATAGGTAGATAAGGTTTGGATGACATCAAGCGAGCTGAACACAAGGAAAAGAAGCTTCCTTAGGAGACGAGAATGCTGTCATCTCTACGACAGGGGCACTGTTAGCATGACGGACCTAGAAAGTGAGATGTCACACATAGTCCCAACTACCTCCGACCCAGGTCCTCTCACCTCACCCCCAGCTCTTAGAGCGAGTCGGCTGTGGCGCATGCGCACTGAGCCACGCCCGCTCCCCACGGAGCCCTGCGCCTCTTTGCCCGGCTCTGGCAGCAGCTCGGGATTACTCAGCAACGCCCCCCTGCACTGTCACCTGCCCCCAACTCCGACCTCGGGAGCAGCTCAGTCCCTTTTCCCAAGCTATGAGTGGTCCTCGGGATCAACTACGCTTTCCTTTCTCCCTCTTCTCACAGGCCCCCCACCTCCCGGCCTTCCGGGTCCTCCAGCCCCTAGCCCCTGTTCTTGCCCACGCACAGGCACCTTACCCAACACAATGGGAAGGAAACAGTAGAGGGCCGCGGGTGCCAGGTAGGTGAGTTCTGCGTGCCGGGAGTCCGGCTTCTTAGTGTCACCGTCACTGCTCCTGCTGCCTCCTCGTTCTCAATGGGGCAGCAAGTGCGGCTTGGACCTCGGTGGCCTGACAGCTGCAGCTCGCGCCCGCTGCTGCCGCCGCGCAGCGTCTCGCGCCCGCGCCCGCGCCCGCCAGGGGAGGGGGCGGGGCCCGCGCCGCCTCCTCGTGCCCCTTTCTTGGCGCCGGGGACCCAGTGTAGCCGCCTCCCGCCCTCCATGTGGCAAGCGCTCCCTGGCTCGCCCACTCTTCTTTCATGCTCATCGTCCAACCCGGGTCTCCCTTGTCCTCCTTCTCCTACCCTAGCCGATTACTAGGCACAGCGGCAACAGACCGTCAAATATTGCTCTCCCACTTAGCTCCTCTGCAGCCTGGGGCCTAAGCCCTCAAGCAGGGCTAGCCACTGCCCCACTTCCTGCAATTACCCTCTGATCTACCTCATTTATCCTAGCTCAAAATCCTTTAATTTTGCCAAGAGGATAGTACATACAACCTCTTGTTTCAAATAACTCAGGAAAACACATGATCACAACACATTGCTAGGCCCTCCAGCTGGCTACTGCTGATGAAATTCTCAGGCCATTAAAAAAGATGTCTACATCTGTAGCGCAGACATAGAGGACACACTGCCCTTTACTCTTACCAGGTATGGTTCTAGAGGGCCACACAGGGGGCATTACTTGAAGTTCCCGGAATTGCTGCTGGGGCAGAATTCGATGTTTTAATTGTGCCTAGCCGACCAGCTAGTCTCTTCTTGTTGTTTTCTGTAGCCCTCTGGTACCTCCAACTAGTTTGTGATTTTTTCCCCCTGGAATTGAAGAAGGACAAAGCTTCTGAGGTCATTTAGCCGGCACTCCACCTCTCTGTCAGGCAGATCCATCTCTGAAGCTTCCCTATTGTCTGAAACCCTGTGCCCTTGTGGCACAGGCCCTCACTCATCTCATGACCCCTGCAGGCCCTCACACATACCTGCTACTTCCATCTAGGCCACTTTTCCTCTATCGCTTGACAAGGCAATCGTTCAATCAATCTCCGCAGGCCCCAGCTTAAATGTCACTTCTCAGGATAACCTTTCTCGATAATCCCAGAATAGAGATGATGCCCCAGTTTATACTCTTGTAGCCTCCTGTAACTTGCTGTGTTTTTCCTTCATAACACTTACCCATTTTTGGTGGTACATTTAAGTGTATGATTATTTGGTTGATGGCTGTCTTCCCTACTAAACTATAGTGGTAGGGAAGTTTAGTATGATAGGAAAGTTTGGTATGAGGTCAAGGACAACGTTTATGTTCACCACCGTATGCACAGAGCCTAGGGCAATGCCTGCTGCATAGGACATGCTCAGAAAACATTTGCTGAATATGAATGAATGCTGTGTCACTAATAATTGTTGTATTTAAATAAAATAAATGGATGTAACTGAATCTTGCGTGCTCCTATTTAAACCAACCCCGTTTCCTACACATACACTCTAAAACACTCTTCTGATGCAGAAGAGATTCACACAATTCTCTAAATCAATTTTTCCGCATACATTTTAGTCTATTAAAAAACTGTTGAGCATGGGCCCCAATACATGTATATAGATTTATAGATTATACACATGTACTACCATACATGTATACATTACACATTACTTTAAACATACATTTTAATGAATAAACATTAAAATACTCCAGCACAGAAAATTTAAAATAATGAGAAAAATAAATATATTGATGTTCCAATGTTTTCTTTTTGCACCTCAATAAATAGTTTTGTGAAATGCTTTAAATAACAATCCTTCATATTAGAGTAACTTGTCTTTAGGTGTAACGATCTAGACTACTTTTTCATTTTCTCATAGATGCCATTTTCCAAAAGTTTAATCATCTCTGAGAAACCCCCAAACCTACTGGCAAGTTTTAAGGATCTTTTAGTTTCCAAGCTACCTTGTTCTGTAGTCAGGATCTCACAACCGCTGAAAGCACCACACGTTTAGTGAATGTTGGAACACCTAAGGGTGAGAAAAATCCTTTGTTAGACCAAAGATTCCTACACATAAATCCTATATTAAAAGAGTCTCTAGAGGCCACTTAAAAAGCAACTACTATTGTCTGCCTAGAGTGGAAGCAACATGACTAACACTAGTTGTGAGGGATCAGCCCAAAATGGACAGCACAAAGATTCAAAGTAACAGCTGTGGATGGTTTTGTGGCTCTCAGATATTCCCAATGGTCAATCATTGAGATCTGTCAAATAGTGTCCTCCACACATAACAAAGAATTCTATTTTTATAACACAGTTATACACACACACACAAAACAGAATTATAGTGTAGTCAGTAGATAGAAGGCCAAACCAAGATTGCATTTGGATACCAGAGATAGAGTTACCTTCAGAGTCACACACACACACACACACACACACACACACACACACACTCTCTCTCTCTCTTCAACATTCAATGAACAAGATCTCCCAAAGTCTTATCCTGATCAGTTTGAAATAGATTGACCTGAGCTTCAGGAGTACATAATTGTAATGTGATTAATTTGAAAGAACAGCCTGGTCCAGCATTCACAACTTGTTATGTACAAAAGGGTTCTGTGAAGCATTCAAATAAGTGTATAAACACTGCATACTATTTCCCTTCCAGAAGAGTCACGTTGCATATTAAAACATTAATGTCTCTTGGAGTCCTGAAGTAAAGAAATCTGTTGTGTTGTTTTTCAATCCTACATTTCCAAAACTTTTGTGAACATGAGTTTCTTTTGTTTATGGAACATTTATTAGCAGGACTAGAACAGCTCAGGACCCAGTTTAGCAACTGCTGTCCTAATCATTAATATTGAACATGTTCATAGGCCAACGTATTTGTCGTCTTTGGCCTAGAATATTTATGTGGCCACTATACAGGTTATATTTTCCAGATAGTCCTGATTTCAAATACTTTGTCCTATTGTCCTCATTTTTACAACAATACTCATGAGATCATCTAATGTTTTATTCAGAAATTATGGCAGCCATAGGTATGTAAAAAGGAAATTAGACAGTAAGAATTTGTCAACTATTTACCTATCATTGTCCAAGAGCAAGTCACAGTTTCTGGTGATACAATATTTTTTTAAAAAATCATTTGACACAGGGATAATCTTATGGAATAGGAATACTTTGCCAGATTTTTCATAGCCTGAAGGAAAGACCTCTTAAGATTATCCAACTATGGAAGGCATCAGAATGAACTCAGTTTTGTCATTTAAAAAACATTTTTAAGCTCTGTCCACTAAAAATACTTAGAAACAATGAACATCTCAGTGTCCAAATTCACCTGTAGTGCCCATAGGATGGTTCTATTTCCTAATAAAAGGACCCAGGATTACTTAAATAAATGGCTGACTTCAGATATGTGGCAAGAAATGTCCAAGATGAACATAAAATCTCTTGTCACACCAGATAGCAAGGAAGCTAAAAACGCTATTAGAGTTGAGTCAAAAGGACTTGAAGAGGCTGTCATCAGTCAAACATGGGGCAATTTGAGCATCAGTAAAGATAATAACTATTATAACAAATATGTTTAAATATACAAATTCATAAAAACACTTAAAAACATAATTGCTCAATTTGGCCAAACCTAGAAAGCTAGCTCATTATTTTAAAACTGGTAAATAAAGAGAATGACTCGAACATTTAACCTGCTTTTTTTAATACAAATTCTTCCTTGGTGTAATGAAGGAGTTGGTGAGGAAAGTGTTTTAAAAAGATTCCCAGCTAATAAATTACGAAGGAATGATAAAATTACAACCTTTAATGAATTATTGGATCTAGGTAATAATAACTAATGTCTTCTAACATTACAAAAAGAGTATTAACCATATATCATAAGCCTGTTGATGGAAAAACAGCAGCACGTAGAAAGTATTTTTTGTCAAAAAATGCAATTTGAATCCTGTCAAGCTCCTAGATATAACTATGAATTTTTAGAAAAATACAAGGAAAAATATGTTAACATTGTAGTGATGTAAGCAACAACATCCAGACTTAGGTTTAGAGTGCAGGTGTGTGTGTGTGTCTGTGTGTTGAGGGGGAGAAACTCTGCAGAAAAACAACATGGTTTCTTCAACAAATACATTTTAAGAGAGAATCCAAAAATGAAAGTTCAAAAGAATGCATTTACAATGACATCAAAGAGAATGAAATATTTAGAAGTAAATTTTAAAAAAGAAGTGCAGAATAAAAATAAGTGCAAAAGTAACACTCTTAAAAACACAAAACTTTGTTGAAAGAAATTTAAAAAGATCTAAATAAATGGAAAGACATCACATGTTTGTGGGTTGAAAGACAATGTTTATAAGGTGGAAATACTCTTCAAATTGATCTACAGATTCAACACAATTCCTATCAGAACCCCAGCTGGCTTCTTTGTAGAAATTTACAAGCTGATCCTAATATTCTTATGGAAACTCAAGGAACCCAGAATAGCCAACACAATCCTGCAAGAGAACAAAGTTTTAGGACTCTGGCTTTTCAATTTCAAAGCTTACTACAAAGCTACAGTTACCAAAATAGTGTGGTACTGGCATAACGCTAACGTGTAGATCAGTAGAATAGAATTGAGAATCCATAAATGAACACATGTGTCTGTGGTCAAATGATTTTCAATAAAGCTGCCAAGGCCATTTAATGGGGAAAGAATAGACTTTTTTCAACAAAGTGTGCTGGAATAACAGGATAGCCACATGCAGAAGAATGAAGTTGGACCCTCACCTCACAGCATACACAAAATTAACTAAAAATGGATTATATTATAAAATTGTTAGAAGAAAGCAGTAGTAAGTCTGGTCTTGAGTTAGGCAATGAATTCTTAGATATGACACCAAAAGCAAGGGCAACAAAAGAAAAAATAAAAAAATAGGACTTCATGAAAATGCAAAACGTTTGTGCTTCAAAGGACACTATCAGAAATGTACAAAGACAACTCACAGAATAAGGGAAAATATTTACAAATAATATATGTGATAAGGAAGTTATCTAGAACATATTTTTAAAAATCTTACAACTCAAAGATAAAAAGATAACCCAATTTAAAAATGAGCAAAGGACCTGAAAATACTTTTCCCCACAGATGTACAAATGATCAACAAGCACATAAAAAGATGCTCAGCATCACTAATTATAAGGGAAATGCAAATCAAAACCACAATGAAATGCCACATCACACTTATTAGGATGGCTATAAAAAGTTAGATAATACCAAGTGTTGATGAGGATGTGGAAGAAATGAGGAGCATAACATTCATACACTGCTGATGGACTGTAAAAACGCTGCAGCCACTTTGGAAAGCAGTCTGACAGTGTCTTAAAAAGTTAAGCATAGAGATACCATAAGATCCAGTAATTCCACTTCCAGTTATATACCCAAGAGAAGTAAAAACAAACATCTACACAAAAACTTCTACATGATAGTTTATTGCAGCATCATTCACAATGGCCAAAAGTTGGAAAAATCCCAAATGTACAGCAACTGATGAATGTCTAAATAAAGTGTAATATATCCATACAATGAAATATTATTCAACTTTAGAAAGAGATGAAGTACTGATACGGGCTATAACACGTATGTATCTTCAAAACATTATGCTAAGTGAAAGAAGCCAGTCATAAAAGACTGCATCTTATATGATTCCATGTATATGAAATGTACAAAACTGGCAAATGTATAGAAAGAGAAATAGATTAGTGATTACTTAGGACTAGAAGACAGGTTAGACGGGGATGTTGGGGGACTGATAGCTAAAGAGTAAGGAGTTTCTTTCTGAGGTAATGAAAATGTTCTAAAATTGATTGCTGTGATGGTTGCACAACTTTGTAAGCATACCAAAACCCATTTAATTATACATTTAAAAGGATCAGTGGCACAGTATGTGAATTCTATCTCAATAAAGTTGTACTAAAAGAACTGTAAGAGGGAAAATAAGAGATCTGGAAGTGGAGCCTACAGACAAATCTATAGATTAAAATAAACCTAAATAATTCCTTGGGGTTCTCTTTTAAAGCTAGCCTGAACATTGCCTCTCCATTAAACTCTATAAATCATTAAAACAACAACAACAACAACAACAACAACTCTAGCAACAAACTAAGAGACACATTAACCAATTGAATGTTATTTCCTTTCCTTGAGAGTTCTAATCCTTATTTATGTATGGATCAAACAAGCTTAGAAAAAAGATAGTCAGGAAAATTTGAAAACTGGCTGTATATTTTATGATATTAAGTAATTGTTCATTTTTGTTCAGTTGTGATAAAGTTATTGTGGTTATGCTTTAGAAAAAATTCTTATTTTTCAGAGATACATACTGAAATGCTTGTGGCTTAAGTGACGTGATATCTTGGATTTGGTTAAAATAGTCTGGTGACTAGTGGTCGGTGGTAGAGGTTTAGATAAAGCGAGGCTGGACAGGTGTTGAAACTGTGTGATGGGTGTATACACGATTATAGTATACTCTTTATTTTTGCATATATTTGAAATGTTCATAATAAAAGAAATATGAAAACGGATGATTTGATTCTATTTGCTTCAGCCTATGCTTGCAAGATCTCCTCTTACTATTGTTACTTTGGTGCATTGATTCTGGAATGGGTTATCTAGAGAGTGGACATGAGAATCCAAGTCTCTGTAAAAGACGATTCCCCATTGTACATGTGGATAAATTGGGCACATGACCATCATGAGCTTGATTAACATGTATCAGTCTTCTTTAAGCTTTTGAAACTTGCAAAACTAAGGCTAATATTTTGGCAGTTCACCAGTTTTCCCATCGTTTGAAGTCCCCCTTTAATAGAAAACCTGCCACAATCTGATATCTTCACAATTCACTATATAGACTCTTGGTTTTGCAGGGATATTAGAGATCATCTAATCCAGTGATTCCCAAACATAGCTGCACGTCAAAATCACATAGAGGATTTACCAAAAGTGCAGATTCCAGATCTCTGCTCTTGAAATAACTGCAGTGGGGCCCAGGAATCTATATTTTTAACAAATTTTTTAGGGGGTTCTAATAAGCTGGCCCATATTCAAGCATTTAGGAACCATGGATTTTTTTCTAGCTTCTCATGGATTGCAGGAATCCCTTCTACAACTCCTTTACTTGTGGGCTTAGCCTCTGTTTGAAAAATGACCTCACGAGTAGCCCATTCTATTATTTAGACAGTTTGCTTTGTTAAGAAGTTCTTCCTTATAAAGTGATGAAATCTGCAACCTCTAACTCCCATTCATTTTGGTACTAGTTCTGAACTCAGAGATGGCAGAGAGGTTTTGTAGAAGTCTCTCTTAAGGAAAAATAAAGTCAGAAATACAAGTTTCTTCTTTGAGGATGGTGAGTAGCTTCTAAAAGTAGGTTGCTTGTCAGCAAGAATGCAGGTTAAATAGAAAAAATTCAAAGAAAATACAAAGCTTAGTGCATTGTGCAAGAAGTCATTGTTCACTAAGACACTAACAATTTCTCTTTTTTTCCTCCTTTTTTTGTTGCCATGAGTCCATAGAAATGCATTTTTCTTTTAAAAGATAATAATTTTTTAGGGCTGAAACATTCAGTATTTTACTTTCTTTTCTTTTTGAGAACATTACAGATCTATTGTTTTATAGATTTTCCAAATGCTGCAAAACATTGTTCAGATGAATATTTAAGTCATAATATGATGTTTTGTGTGAAAATTAATGTTTTAAAAATTGTGTTGGCTAATGTAAAACATCCAAAGTAAGCCTGTGTGAGTTTTATTAAAGAAAGCATTGTCTTCAAAGCCTATAAAATGTCAGTTTATCTAGATACTAAAGTTGTAGTTAAGATAAAATTTCATCTTCCTATTGCCTTGGAAATAAAAATGGTTTTCCTAAATTTTATATACAGTATAAAAGTTTGTTGCTTAATTATCTTTGATAGCTTCACCTAATTTGCCAATTTAGATCAATTGATATGTACTGCCTAGATTACAATGGGAAAAATGTTGTGATATCTGCTGTGGGGGTAGGAGTGGGATGGTGGCAATCTGCACACCATCTACTAACCAGTGCAATCCCTCTTCAACATAACAGACCTCCAAATATCTGGGCCGCTCTCATACGCCCTCTAAGTTTTCTTTTCCCTAGGTTAAGCATCTGTGAGAAGACACTAACCAGTCTTCACATGGACCTGGTTTTTAGATAGTTTATTTTTCTCTTCCCCACCAAACACCCACAATTTTGTCACTCTTCCTCTGGAAATATGGTGCCTAAGCATGAGGTCAATACAATATGTTTCTACCACACATATAATATTAACAATCATTTCTGACAAGTTACTTGTCTTGCCTTGTCAATACTTGTTTTGTTTCATTTCTGGTCATTTCTCCCATTTGTCATGGTCATATAAAATTATTATTATGTATTTTAAGATGCCAGCCTTCTATCCCAGTTTGGTTTCATTTACAAATTTAGTGAGTGTATAT
>NW_012117177.1:1042594-1057149 GCF_000951035.1 Colobus angolensis palliatus
ATGCCCGGCTGATTTTTGTATTTTTAGTAGAGACGGGATTTCACCATGTTAGCCAGGCTGGTCTCGAACTCCTGAGGTCAGGTGATCCGCCCACCTTGGCCTCCCAAAGTGCTGGGATTACAGGCGTAAGCCACTGCGCCCAGTTGAGCATGTTTGTTTCTTTCCTCCATCATTTAAGTAATTAATTCATCCATCTAATCAACAAATTTGAGTGCCTATTCTGTGGCTGACTCTGCTCTAGAATCTAGGAGTATGATGGTGAGCAAAAACAGGCACGGCACCTGAGCTCTTGAGTTTACAAGCTAGTGGATAGAAATCTAAATGCCATAATGTGTATCGGACATCAACAACATCAAATAACATAGTTATTACAACGAGGAAGCTGGGGCAGTGCTGTCTTGGAAAACCATAAGGATGATTTAGAGGAGAAGCAGCTCTGTTTAGATGGGAGATGTTTTCATTGACCTGTAATTCACTGTAAAATTTAACACTTGCTGAAAAAAATAAAGTTTTACTTCCCTATCAAAGAAAATACATTCAATCTTCTGTCAGTGCAATAACCCAAACACTCAAGCATTCAGTTCCTAGAGTAGGAAATACTATATATAAATTCTATACTGTAGATTAACAGCAAACGTACAGTACACTAAGCCACAGACTGGAAGGGATGCTGAGGGATTCATAGTTATTGTTAATTAAATTTATTAAGGGGGCTAGGATAGAATATGGGTGAAATTTGTTTCTATTGCTACTTGGAAGAGGCAATTGACCTCATGGAATATGCATGGAACTAGTTGTCAGCATGCCTGGGTATTGGTGCTGGCTAACTTTGCCATATAGGATATATGAGAACTCTGCTAAATCACTTGCCTTCTTGGCCACAATTTCTTCATTTATAAGATGAGACTAATATTACCTACCCTGACATCATTATTATGTTACTGGGACCAGCCAACTGAGACAAAGTCCACTAAGTACCTTGGAAAATGAAAAGCAGTACAAATATAAATTTCTTACATTAATTAGTCATTGTGTTTTAATTCTAGACAGGGTAGAAAGATGCCATCCTCGTTAAAGAGTTCTGTACTTCTTCCATAAGGGAATTTTACAATTTGTATAATGCTTTAAAGTTTCGAAAGCTGGCTGGGCGCGGTGGCTCAAGCCTGTAATCCCAGCACTTTGGGAGGCCGAGACGGGCGGATCACGAGGTCAGGAGATCAAGACCATCCTGGCTAACACGGTGAAACCCCGTCTCTACTAAAAAATACAAAAATCTAGCCGGGCGAGGTGGCGGACGCCTGCAGTCCCAGCTACTCGGGAGGCTGAGGCAGGAGAATGGCGTAAACCCGGGAGGCAGAGCTTGCAGTGAGATGAGATCCAGCCACTGCACTCCAGCCTGGGCGACAGAGCAAGACTCCGTCTCAAAAAAAAAAAAAAGTTTCGAAAGCTGTTTTTGAAAAATATCATGACCCTCTCTCCCCAAAATCATGCCAATACATGACCAAATGAAGATCAAGTAGAAATAGTTATTTTTCTGATAAATTTCAGTCAAAGATAAAATAAAGTAATAAAATACTTCATCTTTTGAAATACTTCTTACTGCATAATTATTCCAGTTTGTAGGAAAAGTGTATGTCAGTATCTTTTTGTTAGTATTCTACGTTGTCTATACACTTTTGATACATTTGTTTGAAGTTTTTCTAGGGCCAACATAAGCAGAAATATCACAGAAGTATTTTTCGAAATAAAAGCAAAATTTAACATAATATCACTGATTATGGGAGGACAACTGTTGGCACCGAAATTACTGAGGATGAGTAAGTTCATGGAAAAACTCAGTCTTCAAAAATAATGAAAAGCTTCAGGGTTTGGAAGATATAACCAGTGGCCTTCAAATACATCCCTCTTTCGAGATTATCTGTCTTTAGCATTCTGAGTTATGAGCTCAATGCCTTCTTGGTCATTTGCAAGGTATCAGACAGCAAATACCGGGAAATATGACATTACTTTGAACTTGTGCATTATATGGTATTAGTACTGGTGATGATGCCAACAGTTTAAAATACACTTCAGGTGTACCCACTGTCCCCTTTTCTCTTTTACTCCCAACTGTTACCACAAGATAGAAGAACTAGCACACTAGAACAAGCAATGCAGATTTTAGAAAATGATAGCTATAATCTGAGCCAGTGGTCAACATCAGCCTCACTTAGAAATTGATCAAGGACTTGCATCAATTCACAGAGCATTTATTAAAAAAAATCATCTGAATCTCAGTAAGACCAAGGAGCTTTCTGGCATTTTAACTCATCCTATTCCCATCCTCTCTCCTCACTTCTATGGTAACCTTGAAAACAAACAACTCACAATCACACTGAAAACCAGCAGTCTTGCAGTAACTGGAGGGGTTGGAACAGGATTGGAACACTTCCAAAGCCTCATTCCCAGAGAACTGTCATTATTTGACTGGTCTGGCAGTTTCCTGGAAACCCCCACTCACAGAGTTTCTCTGTAATTCACCTGACTCAGAGTTTGCTCATAGCAGAATACTCTTTTCCTCAGAGCATTTGTCTAAAACAACCAGTAGCAATTGTTTAACACTGCAGTTGCCTGTGGTAATGATAACAATGGGAGAAAACAAGAAATTGACATAAAAACATAGAAGGAAAATCTGAGGAGTGAGATGTCTATAGATGGCATTAATCATTTCAATAGACACAGGAAAAGTAGCTGACAAAATCCAACACCCTTTCCTTGATAAAAAAAATCAACAAACTAGAAGAATAAAAGAAATTCCTCAATCTTATAAAGGACATATATGAAAAACCCACAGTTAGCATCACACTTAAGGATAAAAGACTAGATGCTTTTCATCTGAGGTCAGGAACAAGACAAGGATGCTCACCCTCATCTCCAATTTAACTTTGTATTGGAGGTTGTAGCCAGGGCCATTAGGAAAGAAAATGAAGTAAAAGGCATTCAGATTGGAAAGGAAGAAGTAAAACTATTTTTATTTACAGATTACATGTTCGTAAATACAAAAAAATCCTAAGGAATCTATTAAAAAACTACTAAAGCTTGCAAAGAACCTGAACAGACATTTCTCCAAAGAAGAATAGACATTTCTCATAAGAAAACATAAAAATGGCCATCAAATATGAAAAATTCCTCAATCTCACTAATCATCAGGGAATTGCAAATCCAAACCACTATGAGATATCACCTCACACTCACTAGGATGGCTATAATAAAAAAGACAAGTGATAGCAAATCTTGGTGAGAGTGTGAAGAAAGGAGAACCCTTGTGTACTGTTGGTGAGAATATAGGTTGGTGCAACCATTATGAGAATCAGTATGGAGAGTCCTAAAAAATTAAAAACAGAACTACCATATGACCTAGCAATCCTACTCCTAGGTATAAACTCAAGGGAGATGAAATCACCACATTAGAAAGATATCTGCACTCCCTTGTTCATTGTAGCATCATTTGTAATAGCCAAGATATGGAAACAACCTAAGTGTCCGTCAATAGATAAATGAATAAAGAAAATGTGGTACCTACACACAATGGAGTACTATTCAGCTATAAAAAGGAGACTCTGCCATTTGCCACAATATGGATGGTACTGGAGTACATTATGCTAAGTGAAAGAAGCCAGATATAGAAAGAAAGATATTGCATGACCTCACTTATATGTGAAATCTTTTTTTAAAAAGGTCAAATATATAGAGATAGAGAATAAAACAGTGGTTACTAGGGGTGGGGAGATATAATTCAAAGGATACAAAGTAGCAGACATGTAGGATGAACAACTCTAGAGAGTGAATTACACCATGAAGACTATATTTAATAAAATTGTATTGTATTAGAGATTTTTAATAAATAGACTTTAGCTGCTCTTGTCACACACACATAAGAGTAACTATGTGAGATAATAGGTATGTTAATTTGCTTCACTATAGTAAGTGTTTTTCTATCTATACATATCCCATAACATCAGGTTTTATACCTCAAATATAAGCAACAAAATTTATTTTAAAAACGATTAAAGATAGGAAGTGTGTTCAGAAAGTTTTCAGAATAAAAGCCAATATATAAAAATAAATTGTGTTTGCATAGACTAGCAATGAACAATGCAAAAGGAAAATTAAGAAAACAATTCCATTTATAACAGCATCAAAAGGAATGAAACACTTAGAAATAAATTTAACAGAAGTTCAAGATGTGTACACAGAAAGCAACAACACATCACTGAAAGAAATTAGAGAATACCTAAATAAATGGAAAGACACCCCCATGTTTATGGATTGGGAGATTTAATATTGCTAAGATGGTAATACTCCCCCAACTAAGCTATGGATTGTACACATTCCCTATGAAAATTACATCTGCCTTTTTTTTTTTTTTACAGAAATCGCCAAGCTGATGCTAAAATTTATGTGGAAATACAAGGGACCAAATTAGTTAAAACATTCTTTTTTTTTTTCATGTACTGGAATAATGTCTGTTGTTGGTTTTTTTTTTTAAATTGTTATACTCTAAGTTCTAGGGTACATGTGCACAACGTGCAGGTTTGCTACATACGTACACGTGTGCCATGTTGGTGTGCTGTACCCATTAACTCGTCATTTACATTAGGCATATCTCCTAATGCTATCCCTCCCCTCTCCCCCAACCCCACAAGAGTCCCCGGTGTGTGATGTTCCCCATCCTGTGTTCAAGTGTTCTCATTGTTCAATTCCCACCTATGAGTGAGAACATGTGGTGTTTGGTTTTCTGTCCTTGTGATGGTTTGCTGAGAATGATGGTTTCCAGCTTCATCCATGTCCCTGGAAAGGACAGGAACACATCCTTTTTTATGGCTGCATAGTATTCCATGGTGTATATGTGCCACATTTTCTTTATCTAGTTTATCATTGATGGACATTTGGGTTGGTTCCAAGTCTTTGCTATCTTGAATAGTGCCACAATAAACATACATGTGCATATGTCTTTATAGTAGAATGATTTATAATCCTTTTGGTATATACCCAGTAATGACATTGTTGGGCCAAATGGTATTTCTAGTTCTAGATCGTTGAGGAATGGCCACAGTGTCTTCCACAATGGTTGAACTAGTTTACAGTCCCACCAACAGTGTAAAAGTGTTCCTATTTCTCCACATCCTCTTCAGCACCTGTAAAACACTCTTAAGAAAGAAAAACAAAATTGTAGGACTCACACTTCTTGATTTCAAGGCTTACTACAAAGCTACAGTAATCAAGATAACATGGTACTGACATAACAATAGACATATAGACCAAATGAAGTAGAATTGAGAGTTCATACATAAATCATAAGATTTATGGTCAATTAATAATATTTGTGATACAGAAAACTTAAAAATACCAGGCATGAGGGTTTCCTTTAATATATTTTGGCAGTCCAGATTAACAGAATCTATCAAGAGAGAACATGGAAGACATAGGAACTTCAGAGGGTAAGCTCAGTTATCTAAGCAAAGAGTATTCCTTCTTTGACCCTCCCCACTCCTAAGAAGATTCAGTATTGCTCCATTTAGCCAAGGTCTTTTAAGGCCTGTGGCAGAGGTTTTTGGCCTAGGGTCTACAAATAGGATCAAGTGGCTCATAAAACCTCTAAAATTCTAAATAATAATTTATGAATATGTTAATCTCTGCATTTTTTCTAGGGAAAATTTCTACAGCTTTCATCAGATTCTCAAAGGGTTTCATGACCAGAAAAGGTTAAGAATCACTCACTGAAGGGTCCTTCTCTGGGATTTAGGCCAGTCACCAGTCCTGAACTGCCCTAATTGAAATGTAACTGGGTAACTTACTTGAAGCAACTATTTCCTTAGAGCTTTTCTTGGTGCTATGAACAGACCTGCTTGAGAGTGGCTTTGGGGCACCTTTTTAGTATTATATAGTGTACCTAAATCCTACCTGGTCTTGTTCTGCTGCCATGACTTACGCAGACCTGATATTGCCCATTACTGTGATGGTCATTTCCTGCCTCATCTTGAATCCTGACTAGATCTGTGGTAGTATCACTATCATGCTGATGTCACAAGCACAACCTTTTTCTGACTATTCTGTCAGGACACTTCAGTCATCCTAGATTGATGAATTAGGAAAATTATTATGTCATTGACAAAAAAATTTACAAAGCAGGAGTGGAGGGAGAACTGCTTCAAAAGAAGTTGCTGAGTTTCTTTGTAGACTTTAAATGATAGTGGGACATATGATTAGAAACCACCAGCTGATGCTGAGTCATTTGTGTCTATTGCCTGGCCCCTGTGAGAACCTGAGTTTGTGAGCACTGGTTATAACTGAATCCTTGGGAAAATCCCAGTTAGGGGACTGGAAGAGAAAGAAGATTGCTTGACAAGATCAAGAAGAAAAAGTTATACAGGTGAGATCCTAAAGAAGGAGACACTGCAATAAATCTTGGATAAGGGTTCTAGAAGAGCATGAGTGAAACAATTCGCTTTGGATAAAAGGAAGAAAGTTTCCAGTGTCTAATTAGGGACAGAGACTCTTGGAGTTCTGAAGACACCTAGCCCATCACTGTCATTTTCTAGGTTCGTGGTATATTAAAAGAAAATAATAAAGACATGTCAATACAGGGTCTAAACATTGTGAGATGTTTAAAATGTTTATACTTAACATACTGACACTTCTATCACCACCAAAAGTTCCACATAATGTAATATAATATATTTATGAAATAAAAGATTTAAAATGTAACCAGTAATATTCTTTACTGTCTATGGTTTAGTAATAAGACACAAGTTTAAAGTTGTCTAATAAATTTCATTTTCTTTAATATTGTCAGTTTATGTCGGGAATTAGGACTAGATTTTCTGAATTTATAATCTTTCTGAAAAAACATTAAAAGTCTAAATAGAAGCCTTCAATAATATGAGACTGGTCAAAATGGTTTTTCCTTTTTTAGAGATGTGAGGCTTCTGAAACTGTAGGAATAAAAGGGATGAGTATGTTAGTCTTTTTTCTGATATATGATTTATGAACACAGTATATCTTTCTTTCTTTATTTTTTTTTTTTGAAACAGAGTCTTGCTCTGTCTTCAAACTGGAGTGCAGTGGCATGATCTCGGCTCACCGCAACCTCTGCCTCCCAGGTTCAAGCGATTTGCCTGCCTCAGCCTCCGGAGTAGCTGTGACTACAGGCGCGCGCCACCACACCCGGCTAATTTTTGTGTTTTTAGTAGAGACGGGGTTTCACAGTGTTGGCCAGGATGGTCTCAATCGCCTGACCTTGTGATCCACCCACCTCGGCCTCCCAAAGTGCTGGGATTACAGGCGTGAGCCACCACACCCGGCCAGCATATAGATTTTTAGATCTTAAAGGAACCTTAAAACCTGATAATCAAAGCTAAATTTGGTTATTCAGATTCTCATTTTATCACAGACAAGGAAACTCAGAGAACTTCTACAAATTTATGTTACTAGTCTAGACTCAAGGTGAGAAATCAAGTCCTCTTCAGAGTTCTCCAAATTTGCCTGATCATATGAATCACTGGGGACCTTGTGAAATATGGATAAAACAAATTCTATCCACTCTGACCTACTAAATCATAATCTTGAGGCATGGTGCCTGGGAATTTGTATTTTAACAAGTCCCCACAGCAACATGAGAGTATTATGATCAGGTAATTTTGGGGGACATTGCATCTGGTTTGCAACTCACTCATCTTTCCATCTTGACACTTGCCCTTCATAATTGCCACAATTTATGGCATTTTAAAGACTAAAACGCTCACATTTTATAAAATTAATTAGGCAGAGGGTTTTGAATAGTGAATGAAGGCAAAGTTGTGGACTTAACCTTAATCATCCAATTTACCCTAATTTATGTTCAAGTTGAAGCACTTCAACTTTCAGTCTGTGTCAAATTATTGTGAGGCTGATTTTCATAAGGGTTCTTTTTAGCATGGCATTTGGTTTCTTGAAATCTGAAGACCTATTGGCTGCCGTTAACCCAGTGTATGCTCAATAATCTCTTCTTGGAGAATGTAAACATTCCATTATCCAGTCACCTTTGAAAAAAGACCACTTTCACCAAAAAAGAGCCTCATAACTCACATTTTATAGATGATGAAATGGGCACTCAGAGAAGCTAACTGATTCACCCAAGGTCATATAGCTGTACTGTGGCAGGGCCAAAGCACAAACCTGTTCATCTATGTTGTGTTGACTGAGCATCTGCTCCCCCTGGGAAATACACTCACTGATGGGGATACAAAGGTGCAGAAGACTTGGTCTCTACCCCAAAGGAAGCCCGGGTCTTCAGTTGCAAAATAAGTCAGACAGCCTGAAGATGCTGGGCCAACACTAATGTCACTTGAACTTCATCAGAGCAAGTAGCTTTTAATTTTGACTCCCATATTTATTAAAACAGTCCTTGGGACTGTTTCAGAAGAAAGAGATGTTGCAAAGTGTTATCCTAGAGACTTGCTTTGCTTGGTCTGATGACCCTTACATATATTTATATTGTCAGCTAAAAATTGGGAAAGTTTACATTTAAAAAATCTAGACTTCTGGATTATATTGAAAAAAGAAAACAAAAACAAAAACACCTCAAGATCTCTTCTTACTGGACCGGTGTTCCCTTGCTGTGATAATTCTTTGGAGGTAAGGCACTATTGCCTACTTTATTTGGGCTGGTGCTAGCCAATTCAACATAGTTCCTAACCAGCACCTTTTACTCACTCCTACTGCTTACCCTATTCCCAAAGTAATTAAGTTTGCTAAGCCTGGCAACTAACTTCTGGGGCCACAGTTGTTGTCTGAACCATGCTTGACGGCAGGTGGCAGCAGTAAGCTGTTTTATTACCGTTTCTCCTCCAAGTTGGAAGGATGTACTGCAGCCCCAGTCGGCTTCAGGGATTTTTCTTTCATTCCTCTGAAAAAACAAAACGAAAACCCAAGGTCATCAGGTTTTAATTGAGTCATATTTTGACAAAGTAAGTTATGAAAAAGAGATTTAGTGTTAGTAGTGAGAAAAAGCCCATTGTGTGCAATAGGAATCTACCAGGAAAAAAAGCTGGCTGGCTACCAGGAAGAAAAGTCCTGAAGCTGAGAGACAGGGTAAGCTGACTTGCAGCCACTAGTTGGGGAATCTCTTTCTCACACCACATAATGAAAATTAACTCAAATGAGTCATAGGCCTAAATGTAAGAGCTAAAACTTTAAAACCCTTAGGAAAATAAAACCATAGGAGTAAACGTTTGTGACCTTGGATTAAGAAATAGTTTTTTAGACATAACACAAAAGCACAAGCAACAAAAGAAAAAAATAGAAAAATGAGACATCAAAATATAAGACTTTTGTGTTTCAAGGTACATCATCAAGAAAAGAGACAGCCTCCAGAATAGGAGAAAATGTTTGTGAATCATCGATCTCATAAAGGACTTGTATACAAAATATATAAAGAACTCTTGTAACAGTTCAATAAAAAGAAGACTGACCCAATTAAAAATGGTTAAAATATCTGAATAGACATTTCTCCAAAGTATACAAAAGTTAATAAGCATATAAAAAGATGTTCAACATCATTTGTCAACAGAGAAATGTAAATCAAACAATAATGAGATACCACTTCACTCCTCATGGTTAAGGATGGCTACTTAGGATGGCTAAGATACAGACAATAACAAGTGCTGACACTGATGTGAAGAAATGAGAACCTTCATAACTGCTGATGAGATTGTAAATGGAGCAACTGTTTTGGAAAACAGTTTGGCAATTTCTCAAAATGTGACCCGGCAATTCCATTCCTTGATATACAGCCAAGAGAAATGAAAACATGTACACGCAAGAGTTGTACAAGGAGATAAATAGCAGCATTTGTTAACAATAGCCAAAAGATGAAAACAACATGTCTATCAATTGGTGAATGGATAAACAAAATGTGGTAAGCAGTACCCCCTTCTCTGTGGTCTTGCTTTCTGTGGCTGCAGTTATCTGTGGTAAACTTCAGTCTGAAAATATTAAATGGAAAATTCTAGAAATAAGCAATTCATATGTTTTAAATTGCATACCATTCTGAGTGTGATGAAATCTGGCATCATCCCACTCTGTCCTGCCTGGGACATGAATCATTCCTTTGTCTAGCGTCTCCACACTATATGTTACCTGACTGCTAGTCACTTAGTCATCTCAGGCATCATAGAGCTTATGTTCAAGTCATCCTTATTTTACTTAATAACGGCTCCAAAATGCAAGAGTAGTAATGCTGATTCAGATATGCTAAAGAGAAGCCATCAAGTGCCTCTTTTGACTCAAAAGGTAAAAGTTCTTGTCTTAATACAGAAAGAAAAAAGATTGTATGCTGAGATTGCTAAAATCTATGGTAGGAATGAATCTTCTATCTGTGAAATTGTGAAGAAGGAAAAAGAAATTTATGCTAGTTTTGCTGTCACACCTCAAACTGCAAAAGTTATGGCCACAATGCCTGTTAAGTGCTTAGTTAAGGTGGAAAATTCATTAAATTTTGTGGGTGGAAGACACCAATAGAAACATGTTCTGACTGATGGCAATTGATTTCGGTACCATCTAGGTTTCAGGCATCCACTGGGAGGCTTGGAACATATCCCCTCCAGATAAGGGAAGTCTACTGTATATCCATACAACAGGTATTATTCAGCCAGAAAAAGAATGAAATACTGATACATGCTACAACATGGATCAACTTTGAAAACATTAAGCTAAGTAAAAGAAGCCAGTCACAAAATAGTTTTATTTATGTGAAATGTTCAAAATAGGTAATTATACGGAGACAAAAACTAGATTAGTGGTTGCCAGGTGCTGCAAGAAGAAATTGGAGTGACCCTAATGGATATTTATTTTTCCCCAGGAGAGTTGCGAAAATATTCTGAAATTAGATTCAGCGAACCTACTAAAAGCAACTGAATTATACACTTTTAAAGAGTGAATTTTATGGTATGTGAATACAGTTATTCACATACAGTTATTTTTTAAAAAGGGAATGAGATGTTAGTCCCTTGCAGTGTGTCAGGATCAATGGCAAAAAAAATAGTTTTATGACACTAAGGAAATATGGTTCAGTGTGGGTGATTTTTAGGTGAATGGATGTGGGTTAAAGCAGCTGTGACTCTGGCTCAGACCCCCTTCTCTGGCTTTTGGGGGGTCTTTCTTATAACCTGGCTTTCTGTCGGGTTCCATCTTTGAGAAGTCCTGACAGGAGATCTGTGAAAGCAAGGCAAATGAGGTCAGGGTGTTTAGTCACTCAGCTCACTCCCTGCAGGGTCTCTGTGGGATGGCTAAATTCACAATACTTAGTAGATGACTCTCTCAATATCTCCACCTCTCATACTAACTTTGCCCACGTCCTCTCCTCCCTCCTACAGGACTAGCAGTAGTAATAACCTCACCATTATTCATCTGGGGTCCTCTACTATCCCTCGTGATTTTCCTACGCCCTACCCACGTATTTCATAATAGTCCTTTTATTAAATTTTCCTAAATTGTCTCATATGAATGTGCTATCTGTTTTTTTGCTACCACTCTGAATAATATACCCATTAGCCTTCACATCCATTACCTCAGTTAATTCTCACCACAACGTTATGAGGTAGATATTACTATTAACCCTGTCTTACAGATTTGCAAATATGAGGCTAACAGAGTTTAAGTAACATGCCCAAGGACCTTCTGACTCTAGGACTGTGGCTTCAATACACTGTATGGATTTGTTTCCTTTTTTTTTTTTTTCAACTCCGGTGGTATCCCTGCATCCAGATCCAAGCAATCTGATACACTCTAACCAGTTTATTCTTCCCAAAACATTCATCCAAGGCCCTCTAGGATCTGGCTCCTGTCTATTTTTTATCTCCCCCTGCTTCTTCACTGTACAAGTATTCCAGTCAAGCTAAACTGAGCTATTCAATTTTTTCGATTATTGGTCCACCGATCCCAAAATACTAATATTTACTGTTCTCAAAATGGCCACCTAGCCTAGGGACTCTTCTTCTCTTCAACAACTTGATCAAGTTTCCACAGTGCTGTCTTGTGTTAAATATCTGCCTTTTTAAAATGGTTGCATAGTATGTGAGCCCCTTTCCAATGTAGAGGACTTGTCCATTGCATTTTTTCTTTTTTTGAGACGGAGTTTTGCTCTTGTTGCCCAGGCTGAAGTACAATGGCATGATCTTGGGTCACTGCAACCTCCACCTCCTGGGTTCAAGCAATTCTCCTGCCTCACTCGGCCTTCCGAGTAGCTGGGATTACAGGTATGTGACACCATGCCTGTCTAATTTTGTATTTTTAATAGAGACAGGGTTTCTCCATGTTGGTCAGGCTGGTCTTGAACTCCCAGCCTCAGGTGATCCGCCTGCCTTGGCCTCCCAAAGTGCTGGGATTACAAGCATGAGCCACCATACCCAGCCCATTGCATACATCGTGATGGAAGAAAAGGCCCTGCCTGTCACTACAGAGACCAAGAGGAGCCAAACATTCCTACTCCCTTCTCCCAACTACAGGCACATGACCTAGGTTCAGCCACATGACTTAGATGTTTAGCTCCTTCCCAGGACTTTGAATGTGGAGGAAGTGGATACAGGGACAATTGGAAATTTCTCTCTAGCCATAGTTTCACCATCCTCCACAGGCTATAGCATGGTTTAGTATTAATAGTTTGAGAACTTCAGTGTGCAACAGAAACTCCTTGGCATGATATACGTATGTGGGGGTGGGGGGGCGGGGAAGTGTTTTTGTTAAAATACAGGTTCTGGTGCTCTACATTGACCTGCTAAATCAGGATCCCTGGGAGACGGGCACAAAAATCTTTATTTTTCACAAACTCTTAAGGGCCTTGATGGTGCTGATACCCATTAAAGTTTGAAAACCGCAGCTGTAGGAGAGCTGTAGATAATATGTATAATATGTTATTCGGGCCTTATTCATTCTTTCCTTATTTACCCGTAGCTGTACAGTATCTCTCATTATTTGGTTCTACAGAAGACTAGATTTATTTTCTCTTCAGAGTCTTTTGCTTTATTCTTTCCCTAAGAATACTCTTTACATAACCACTACCCAACGTCTATTAAATACCCAACACCCCCCACACACATCCTGCTCTGACATGTTGAGATATAAACAGGGCTTATATGCCATCAATCATTCCTCTTATTTCTAATTCTTCTAAGAGCAGGAATTTGCTCAGCTTACATAAACCTCTTCTAAGTTCCCAGTCTTTTAAGAATTTAATTTACATTCTTGACACAGCATGGTTGGAAATGATGACAACTTTCAGTGCACTTTGCAAGACTTTTGTTATTTCTTTCACATAAATCCTATCGATTTTATGAGCATCTTTAATTTTTTGGTTTAGTGTAAACTGGATTGATGGTATGAATTTATCTCAAACAGTGTTTCCAATCCTTTATCATACTAATGTTAACCACTTGGTTTCACAGGTCATTCTGATTACTTCTCTTTCCCAAGACATTTGAAAATGTCTCCCCAATCACTGATCTTTCTTTACATATTGGAGGAAGACATTACTTTCTCTTCCATAGATTTTTTCAGGGGCACGTGCATTCTTCATAAATTGGATCTTTTATTACTTTGAATACAAAACCATAATCAGCCTTCTTGCCACACCTCTTGTCTTTTTGACATTTTTATTATAATCTTGGGTAAGTTAAAAATTAACACGGGTCTCTGTTCCTACTCTAAAAGAATAAGATTGAAATTAAGACTCACTAAAGGACCTTCTAGATAGTTTATGCCTACAAAGCACTGGGGAATTAGAAATCAGAACTCAGCACTGGGAAGCAAATATGAAAGTTTCAGTAAGTCAAAGCATTCTTGAACGTTATAGAGCAAGGTTTATAAAACTTGCCTCGTACCAAGAATACACTCAGAAGATTGTTTTTTAAATGATGATTCTCTGCACTCTCCCATACCCATAGATTCCGATTCAGCAGGTCTGGGATCAGGACTGGAAATTTACATTTTTAAACAAGGGCCCCAAGCAATTCTTATAATCAGGTAAGCTTAGGAGGCAATAGTAAAAGAATGGAATATGATGCAGAGTTCTGTTTGTAAGCTTTATTTTTTATTGAAGTATAACATACATACAAATTGCATTTTTACAAAGTGAACACACCTGTGTAATCCACACCAAATCAAGAAAAAGAACATTACCAGCACCCTAGAAGCTCCCCAGTGTGCCCATGCTCCTTAACTACTTCATCTAATAGTTGCCACAATCCTCATCTCTCCCATCCAAGTACTAACCAGGTCTGACGCTGCTTAGCTTCCAAGATCAGATGAGACTGGGTGTGTTCAGAGTGGTATGGCCATAGATAGTACAATCCTCATTTCTAACACCATTGATTGGTTTTGGCTGTTTTTTTTTTTTTTTTTTTTTTTTTAAATTAAAACGGGATCTTTATGGATGTGACAGGAAGCTTAGCAAGCCAAGAAAGTCTTCTATCCAGGTGATGCAAATAACTGTAAAACTTCAGACTTCTTGAACTACAAAGATGAATTCTGCCAACCCAAGT
>NW_012117177.1:1063067-1069791 GCF_000951035.1 Colobus angolensis palliatus
GCAGTATTGGGGTGGGAGTTACCCGATTTTCCAGGTGTTGTGTATCTCAGTTCCCCTGGCTAGGAAAAGGGATTCCCTTCCCCCTTGCGCTTCCCAGGGTAGGCGATGCCTCGCCCTGCTTCAGCTCTCGCTGGTCAGGCTGTAGCAGCTGACCAGCATCAATTGTCCGGCACTCCCGAGTGAGATGACCCCAGTACCTCAGTTGAAAATGCAGAAATCACCGGTCTTCTGTGTCGCTCGCGCTGGGAGTTGGAGACTGGAGCTGTTCCTATTCGGCCATCTTGCTCTGGACATCTTAGAAATCAATTTTTTAAAAATGGAAAATCTCCAACTGCTTTGAGATAAAGCATACATGTATATAATAATAAATCAACAAAAATATTAGGGCCATGAAGAAAACACAATGAAATTAGAAAACATTAAAATAAATTCAAGTTGCTTGAGCAAAAAGCAGTCATCCTAATTTTTTCTAATTGCCTACCTTTCTCCTGTTTTGAATTGATGCAAGAGGCAAGACGCATGTCCTGCTCCCAGCTCTGGATTCATATCCTTAAATCACCATGATTAAAAACAAGCAAGCTGACAGCCATAGTCAAAGACTCGAATCTGTTTCTATTCAACCTCAAGGCTGAATTGCACAAGTAAGATCTTAATGCTTTAGCTTCAGCAACCGTCCCACATTCTGAGCCAATGGCTGTGGTTTAGAGGCTGCAGGTCTCTCACTGGCTGTGCTAGCGGAGACTCAGACTTGGGCTGTTATCATTGGAAAGTACCACCATCCATGTATAATCGCACACCTTAAAGTCTTATTCTAAACCTTGAAAGATTACAGGCTTGAAAAGAGAAGAACTGGATAAACATGAATGAAATGGAATAGTAATTTGAGACTCTAAAAGCATGAAAAAGAAATGGTTGCTTGAAACAGAAATTGTTTCTTGAAAACTTGATTTATCCTATTTCTGTGTTTCTGTCTTCCTGATACATATAAACTATTACCCTAAGATAAGTTGACAAGTTTGATTGCGAATTTCGTGATTCTCATATGTGCTTTTGTACTTTATATTTTGCATATAACGAAAAAAAAAAAAAACTCTCCGGATAATGAAACTGTACAAGTGTGGAGGACTGACAGAGAATAAGGTGAATGACTTCATTATGAAAACAACTGTGACCTGACTGATCCTAATAAACGGTGATTTAGAAATATAACTGACAGAAAAGACCATGCATGTAGTAAAGAGATTAAATGAAAAATCACTAAATGGAATGAATTATTTTCCACGGAAAAACTGCACCACATATATAGATTGAAACAGAGTTGATAATGTTTAGTTCTGGAGGAAAGAATGCATGAAAAATCGTCAGGACGCCACAGGCCACCTGCCTCCTTGACAGTTCTCAAATCAAAAGGGCGTGACCTACCCCCACCCTCCATTAGGTCCTGGCCTTGGCGGGCTACAGTTTGGGGCTGGAGTGCAGTGGCCGGATCTCAGCTCACTGCAAGCTCCGCCTCCCGGGTTCACGCCATTCTCCTGGCTCAGCCTCCGGAGTAGCTGGGACTACAGGCGCCCGCCACCTCGCCCGGCTAGTTTTTTGTATTTTTTAGTAGAGACGGGGTTTCACCGTGTTAGCCAGGATGGTTTCGATCTCCTGACCTCGTGATCAGCCCGTCTCGGCCTCCCAAAGTGCTAGGATTACAGACTTGAGCCACCGCGCCCGGCCTAGCGGGCTACAGTTCTTTCAAGCCAAGTGCAGTGGCTCTGAAAAGAGCCTTTGGGTTTCGGTGCTCAGGTGCTCCTGAGGCAGCTCACTTGCTCCTGGTGTAGAAGAGTACAGCCTTAGAGCCCCTGGATACCGCGTGCTTGCCCGTCTCCCACGGGAGCATCAGGCGAATGGTGGTCAGGCGGGAGGTGATGGTGGCGCGCTTGGTGTAGCAGGCCAAGTGGCCCGCCTTGGTGGCGATGCGCTCCAAGATGTCGTGAATGAACGAATCTATGATATCCACCGCTTTGCGGGAAAGGCTGAGGCCCTCGTGAACCAGCTTCAGCACCTGGGGAAAATGGGCAGCGAAGTTGTCCCTGCAGTGGTTGGGGTGGCAGCGCCCGTTCTTCTGCTCGTGGGCTGTGGTTGCATTGGCCGCTTTGGGCTCCTTGGTGCTCATGCTTTCGTCGGAGGTCATCTCAGAGGAAGGCTCAGCCATCTTGGAGGCAGCTGCCAGTAGATAGGAGGAACAGACAATGGCTGTTGATCACCAGAGGGAGGGCTTTATGTAGTCACCACATGATTGACATCACGGGCCAACTTGAGGTCTGATTGGATGAAGTGACACACAACGCAGCATTCAAGGTGATTGGATGGTCCTGTTGCTTGGCAATCTTATCAACCAGTCACAGTGGGTGTTGGCCGACCTAAACACCCGCCTACTTGCCTCCCTCAGAAAAAGTTACACAGATAGATGCCCCACAGGTCAGAAAGCTCATCCGCTCCCCACCTCAGCTGATCCATGTCACACCATGAGCACTTTGAAGGGTGTCACTGAAAACTCCCAAAGAGGCAATTTCATCTCGTGCTCCTTGAAAAGAGCCTGACCTCCAGAGCCCGAGTCCATTATGCCAGAGGAATGACTGTGGCCCCGTGTGAACCATTTCTCACCCATTTCAGAATCTACTGTTATCCTGGGCTAAGCCACCCTGGCTTGAGCAGGATCTCCCTGACATGGCAGCCGAAGGCTCCTGGGCATAAAAGGACCCGGCTGTTTGGTTCCTGTCCTCAGTTCTGATCAACCCCTTCAGTGAATGGGGATAAGGAACAATGACAAAGCCACAGTCTCCAAGCAGACAACACAAAAAGGAGCTTTGATTAAAAAAAAATATACAAATACTCCACATTTACCAAGATTAAAACTGCATTCGTAACAATACTTAGATGCTTTTTAAAAAAATGCTGTAAATGTTAGAATCTGCAAATAGACATAACAGCTACAGTATTTTTAAAATTCCTAAATTCTTTAAAAAATTGATTCTCAAGGCAACCTTCTTAGGGAGGAAAAATATATCGATAAAATGTAAACATTTCAACATTCAAAGGATTTATGATATTACATGCAAAACATTTCCCAAACATGTCTACCTCAGAATAAGTTGTAGCAATTGAACCAAAGACAGGACTTACAAACTTGAGTATTAAGTGTAATGGAAGTAATTGAGCACACCAATGACGTGCCATTCAAAATGGCCAGTCTCGGCAAGGTTACTCCCTGTCAGACCATTCAGGTAAAGCAAATTCTCCTGACATTACAATGAAGTTAGTAAAATGGTCCCAGATTATGATGGGGAAAAAAAGTCTTTTTTACCTAAAAAGGTATAATATGGTAAGAAAACCAGTGAGGTAAGCACACACACACATGAAATTCTAAACAGTCCTTTCTATAAATTGGGGTACACAAATCCTACTTGAAATTGTAGCAACCAAATCCTGCTCTTGATTGGATGGATGAGGCAAGGGGCATGTCCATATACTCCCTGAATTAATATTCTCAAATCGCCATCATTAAATCATGTAAGCAAACAAACAAATAGCATACAAACACACCAATTTCCTCCTCTACGCCCAGCAGGAACAGCCCAGATAGGCTCTTGTTGGTTCATTCTGTGTCTTGAACTATTTTGTGTCACTATAACAGAATGCCTGAGGCTAGGTAATTTATAAGGAAAAGCAATTTATTTAGTGGATGGTTCTGTAGGCTGGGAAACACTGGGATATGACCCTGGCTCCTGTGAGGGCTTCCGTGCTGCCTCATAATATAGCAGATAAGATCAAACGGGAAGAGGACAGGTGTAAAGAGAAACCAAGAGATGTCCTGGCTTTGTAACAACCCTCTCTAGAGGGGAGGAAACTAACGCATTGTCGAGAGAATGAATCCAGTCTCTCCAGAGTGAGAGCTAAGTCACTACTGGGAGAATGGCACCAAGCCAGTCATGAGAGATCTGCCCCTCATGATCTGCCCAGATCAGGTGCATTGGGGATCACACTTCAACATGCTTTTGGGTGGGGACAAACAAATCATATCCAAACCGAGGCATCCTGGGTCACCTCCGTACACTTTTGGCCAGTGACTGTGGCTCAGAGACTGTAATTCTGTCATTGGTTGAGCCAGTGGAGACAGGAGTGTGAACAAAATTTCTCTGAAAAGGAATTTGGAGGACAGAGCACTTGTCCCAGAGAATACTTGGCAATCCTGGGAGAGTTTGTCTTGGGTGTGAAACCAATTGCACTGAAGGGAGTGGTAGGGTTTAATAGTGAGTGTTAGGGTTTAAAGTTCATTCCCTCCGAACTCCTTAATAAAGCCCATTTATGTAAATGAAGGATTGAAATCACTGAGTTCTGATAGGCCTGCACAGCTGAGCTCTGATTGGTCAATGACGCTGATCCCTGATTTGTTGATAGAGCCTAGCTCTGATTGGCTGGTTCTGGTGTGCTCTGGAAACCTCAAAGTTGAACAGAGGTGTGAGTTTTCTGGGAACTCAGGGTACATGTGTGACCTCTAGTCAGCAAATGGCCGCTTGGCTCCATTTGAATTTAGGCCCAGTTAGCCACTTGTGATCCATCTTAATTAAAGGATTGATTCTTTGACATTCAAATATGTGTCCAGGGGCGTGAGCTACTGTCATTGGATTCTCCCATCATCTCAGTGATGCAGAGTAGCTTTATTTAGTCTTATCTAGTTTCTTTAGTCACCAAAATAAGCTTTGTCAGTATGAGAATGGTTCTGCACATTCTCTGATTTTTTTGTTACTCATGTTTGCTAATGTAGCCCATTACCATTCCTTCTTGCATCTCAGATTATCTTTTTGTGATCACTTTCCATCTGCCTAAAGTATGTTCTTCCTGCGTTCTTTGAAGGTGAAGTTCACTGGTGTAAACACTGATACTTTTCTAGTTAGAAATGTCTTTTCAGCTTGGGATCCACAGGAAGCAGACTCTGAGATGGATTTTAGTGTGCATGACATGTACTTAGAATTAACCCCTGAGGAATGGAAGGGACGGAAGCAGGAGTGGGCACAGAGAGAAGTGCACCCATACTGCAGGCCCAACCAAAGCCTCTTTGGATCCCAAGAGGAGTTTTTTTTGTTTGTTTGTTTTTGTTTTTTGTTCTTTGTTTTTTTTTTTTTTTTGAGACGGAGTCTTGCTCTGTCGCCCGGGCTGGAGTGCAGTGGCGGGATCTCAGCTCATTGCAAGCTCCGCCTCCCAGGTTTACGCCATTCTCCTGCCTCAGCCTCCGGAGTAGCTGGGACTACAGGCGCCTGCCACCTCGCCCGGCTAATTTTTTGTATTTTTAGTAGAGACGGGGTTTCACCATGTTAGCCAGGATGGTCTCGATCTCCTGACCTCGTGATCCGCTCGTCTTGGCCTCCCAAAGTGCTGGGATTACAGGCTTGAGCCACCGCGCCCGGCCCCAAGAGGAGTTTTGAAGGTAAAATGGCCAATCAGAATTATTCCACCTTGGGCAGAGCAAGCCAGATGTTTGTGCCTCCTCTTGAATCAGTCCTTGGATGTGGTTAATCTCTGCAAGTGCGTGACCTTGGGCCAGGCAGCTCCTGCAGCTCGGGTCATACCTGAAAGAATTGATGGCTGATAACTGGCATCCGACTGCTGTCCCAGCAGCTGAAGCAGCAAATCTGTCCTTGAAGGGGGTTCGGGGTGGTCTACCTGCATGTCTGTCACAGCTTACTTCTTAAACGATGTTTGGCTAGGAATGAAACTCTAGCATGACAGCTATTTTTTCCTCAGTGCTTCTTTTTGGCCTCCATTTGTTGATGTATAGATGTCTGCTGTCTAATTTGTACTCCTTTATAGGCAATGTATCTATTTTATGCTATTATGATCTTTGTTTATCATTATGCTGTAGCTTTACTATGATGTGTCCAGGTGTGCTTCCTAAGTTTAGTGAATCATTTATCTCCCTAATTTTGGAAACTTACCAGCCATTTATTTACCAGTTTCATTTCTATATTTCAGGAATCCTACTTGGATACACTTTGAAACAAGAGCAAACCGAAACACAATATACTTCAAATAGTTTGTTGAATATACAAACTATGATAGTTCAAATCTGAACACTGGTACTTTTCCTCTTGAATTTCAACCAAGTAAAAAAGAAAAGAAAGAAAACTCCAGGTATTAGAGCTACCTGACAAAAACTCATGCTGAACCTGATCTTCCAAGTGACAGTAGAACTGAAACTGATGTGTCTGCACAGATGCCAGGGCTATGTGGGTGGCACAAGTATGTTATAGCAAAAGAACAGGAACTAACTGTTAATTTGTCCACAATTAGGGAGCTAATTGACTTTACCACATAAAATGTTTCATGTGAATTCTACAACAATACTGTGTTATGTACAAAATTAAAAATTTTTTGTTTTGTTTTAATGGAAAAGCTTTACACAAACAAGCCATTAGCTCATTTCAAGAAAAAAAAACCTAAAAATTAGTTTAAGGTCTTTGTTTTAAGTCAACTTAAGTTATATGATATATATATTTTTTCATTTGCAGTAGATATTTTCTTCTTTCTTTCTTTCTTTCTTTCTTTCTTTCTTTCTTTCTTTCTTTCTTTCTTTCTTTCTTCTCTCTTTTTCTTTCCCTCTCTTTCTTTCTTTTTCTTTCTCTTTCTTTCTTTCTTTCTTTCTTTCTTTCTTTCTTTCTTTCTTTCTTTCTTTCTTTCT
>NW_012117177.1:1069841-1070631 GCF_000951035.1 Colobus angolensis palliatus
CTTTCTTTCTTTCTTTCTTTCTTTCTTTCTTTCTTTCTTTCTTTCTTTCTTTCTTTCTTTCTTTCTTTCTTTCATCTTTCTCTTTTGTGCTTTCCACTTTCTGAAGCTTTTGGATCCATTCTTCAATTCAGATTCTAAAATACTTGTATTGGGTGAAAATGCATAGTACAAAAGTTGGTAATTTCCATCCATTATCTTTGTGGCCTATAAAACTGGAAATTGATGAAGAAAAAAAACCCTGCTGATCAAGTTTGAACCCTCCTACAGAAAAGATCTGAACAACTGGGTGGCAGAAGAAATTCTAGCAATTAAGTATGTGGAACACCCTCAGAGAGACAGCCTGGACCTGCGTGGAGGAGTGCATTACCCCAACCTCAGCTTTGAGACGATGGAGCTGGATTTTGGCTGCATCCTGAATGATACTGACGTCATTCGCTAGGTTACCATCACCAATTGCAGCCCCTTGGTCATGAAGTTCTGCTGGTTCTTCTTGGTGAATTATGAGGAAAATCAGATAATGTAGCACTGGCATAGAACTCCCACAGAACTCTGCTGTTCATTTATTTTCTCTTTCAGGCTTTTCACTAGGTTTTCTGTATTCTGTGTACTCATCATTCATGAATATTTTCATTTTTGACAACTAATTACTGAGAAAATTAATAAGGGGCTTAAAATCATGACTCATTCTAGGTTTCCGAACAGGAAACCTAGATAAAGCATCTTTGAAAGTCCCAATCACCACTGAATTAAGAAAACAATATCCATAAGCCCATTTTAATTTTTTTTTTTT
>NW_012117177.1:1074056-1086465 GCF_000951035.1 Colobus angolensis palliatus
TGCAGAAATCACCGGTCTTCTGTGTCCTTCGCGCTGGGAGTTGGAGACTGCAGCTGTTCCTATTCGGCCATCTTGCTCCGCCCCCCCCATTTTAATTTTGAATCTAGTGGTAAAATCATTAGAATTTCATCACTAAAAAATAAAGTATTTGTAGAGTTTTTTTTAAAAAAACACCTGTATTAGCAGAGTATTCACATAGCACAAGTTAAGTGAGTAGTGTGAGAACACAGTAATACTTGCTAACATGCCATATACAATGCATTAAAAGTTGCTATATGTAACAATGAAATCACCCATCCCAACCCCTCCTCACTGAAAGCTGTATAACCTCTTGCAGAATGTCAGTGCTTCAAATCTTAGCATAACTTGAGATAGTAGCATGCTGCCTGGTCCCTTTAAATCCTTTTTCCTATTGACGGGTCCAGTTGTTTTCCTGCTGTAAGAGGGAGGTTTCTGTCAGCATCTCAATGCATTTAGTTCATTTCTCACTGACACATGGGATAGGGAATTTATTTCCAGTAAGTTTCATTGTTTTCTTATGTGCATTAAAATGTTTTAAAGTCTTCTTTGACTTTTCTCGATGACTTCCCTTGCAAGTGTTTTTGTCAGTACTACCACTCACAGTCTAAAGTCCATGGTGGGGCTGTCATTTTAATTTTCACATGTCAATAGTCTTTCTATTCTTATAGTTAGTTACTCGAAGGGCAATAGCAGAAGGCTCACTGACAACCGCTACTTGGGTCACTGTCTTGTGTCATCTGCTGGTTTCTCCTCTACCAGCTGCAGTCTCCACATCATCTTTCTACTGGTTTTCCACTGCTTCTGATTTAACCTTTTGTGACTGCACTGATAACTTCAAGAAAAGTCTGGCCAGATGCCTGTTGAGTAGGCAGTGATAGTCCCATTAAAGGTGTACCATGCACTATTGAAACAGTGGTAAGTGCTCTCACAGCCAGGGGGTTTCCAACGATGTTAATGACTTAGTCAGAATTGACTTCGTCTGCTACTTACACTGTGCAGACTTGGATGTGTAGCAGGGATGGTAATGAGTTTGGCAGACTGGATGGTGATTTTGTCTCCGTTTTCAGTAGAAGCTGGCATCCCAGTAGGGTTTGCCTGAATGATTACCTTTGGTGAGGCTGCTTCTATTGGACTAGTGGTGGTTATTAATGGTGCACCGGCAATAACTGACTCAACTGCCATAGTTGAAATTTTCTGATGTCATGACTGCAGGTACTTGCATTGCCCCACGTACTGTCCTTGGAGCTGCTGCTGTTGCTGATACAGATTTGGTAGTAGTAGGAGACCTGGAGGAAGCATGGTGACCAGGGGAAATGATATTCACAACTCCAGGTACAACCTTCTCTGCTCTGGAGCAGTTATAGGAGATGAGTTATTTCCACCAAGGACAGAAGTTGCTGCTTTCAGGACACTCTCTGCAGACAGTGACACTCGTTCTAATGACTTGCATCAGAAGCTGCTGCTAAACCTTCATTACAAGTCTGGCATTTGTCATCATCTATGACCAATCTGTTTGAGGGCATATCCTTGCACTGATATACAAGCCTTTGTCCTTAAGCCTTTTCAAAAATTTCCTTACGGTAATAAGATCTAAAAGCACATCCCCTGGCTTCATAATTCATGTCTGGCTTGTTCTTACACTTTTCCCAAAGCTTACAGATAGTGTTTGAATACAGAGGCTTAAATATGCCTTTTTCTCCCTGAGCCCATGTAATATACCTGGACAAATATTTTTCAACATTGAGGCTTTGCCAGAGCATACCAGAACCAGACAATCAGAGCTAGGCTCTATCAACCAATCAGGGCTCAGTGGCATTGGCCAATCAGAGCTCAGCTGTGCAGGCCAATCAGAACTCAGCAATTTCAATCCTTCGTTTGCATAAATGGGCTTTATTAGGAAGTTCGGAGGGAAAGTTTACTATTAAACCCTACTACTCCCTTCAGTGTAATTGGTTTCATGCCCAAGGCAGCCTCTCCAGGGATTGCCAAGTGTTCACTGGCACAAGAGCTCTGTCCTCCAAATTCCTTTTCAGGGAACTTTTGTTCACACGCCAGTCTCCACTGGCTCAGCCAATGACGGAATTACAGTCTCTGAGCCAGAGTCACTGGCCAAAAGTGACTTCCAATTTGGAGCCGGGGGTGGGGGCAGGTGGCGTGTGGTGTGCTACCCATTTTTTGTGCATTCTTTTCCGTGAACCAAACATTGTCAGCTCTCATATATCTATAGCGCAGTTTGCTCTGAGAGAACGTGGTGGATTTTCCAGTCGTGGAACATTTCTTCAGTTTCCTAAACGGTCACTTTTATTAGTTATTTTTCTAGGTTCTTGTTTATGGGAACGTTTTCGTTTTACTCATAGTTTCCTTTTTCACTCTCATGCTCTCTCGCGTGTACAGTGGGATTTTCCTGACTTTCATTGTGTGTGATATGGCAACAGATCACGTCCAGAAGCAGTTACAAGAATCCAGCTGACTTTTCCTAGATAAGAAGTCTAGGGGATTTTCAATTATCTAAAAGAAAGTCGGCCGGGCGCGGTGGCTCAAGCATGTAATCCCAGCACTTTGGGAGGCTGAGACGGGCGGATCACGAGGTCGGGAGATCGAGACCATCCTGGCTAACATGGTGAAACCCTGTCTCTACTAAAAAATACAAAAAACTAGCCGGGCGAGGTGGCGGGCGCCTGTAGTCCCAGCTACTCGGGAGGCTGAGGCAGAAGAATGGCGTAAACCTGGGAGGCGGAGCTTGCAGTGAGCTGAGATCCGGCCACTGTACTCCAGCCTGGGCGACAGAGCGAGACTCTGTCTAAAAAAAAAAAAAAAAAAAAAGAAAGTCGATCACCACTCTATGGCTTTAGAAAAGATATTTTTCATATGCGTTTGTAATTTATGTTAACATGAGGTGATAGGTTTGTTTTTTTTTGTGTTTTTTTTTTTTGTTGTTTGTTTGTTTGTTTGTTTTGAGATGGAGTCTCGCCTTGTCCCCCAGGCTGCAGTGCAGACGTGTGATCTCAGCTCACTGCAATCTCATCCTCCCGGGTTCATGCCATTCTCCTGCCCCAGCCTCCCGAGTAGCTGGAACTACAGGCGCCCGCCACAACGCCTGGCTAATTTTTCGTGTTTTTAGTAGAAATGAGGTTTCACTGTGTTAACCAGGAAGGTCTCGATCTCCTGAACCTCGTGATCCTCGTGACCCGCCTCGGCCTCCCAAAATGCTGGGATTATAGGCGTGAGCCGCCGCGCCCAGTCGTGATAGGTTTTTAAGTACTACTTTAAAGTAGATTTTAAGATAAATTCATCAAAATTTCTGTTCTAATAATTTTGAAGTAAATATTGGCAGATAAAACTTACAGAAAAGATTTTGGGGTTCCTACTAATTTTTAGAAGTGTAAAGTTGTCCTGAGAAAAACTGTTCTAGATATTTAATCATTTGCAAGAGAATCAGATCAGTTGAAAACACTTAGCCCCCTTTTCAGTGGTTAAGCCTTTTTAAAAGTCCAATACCCAGTATTCATCAAGACTTTGAAATCATACTGCTGATAGAAAGCTTTTTTGTCACCTTCTTGACCCTCATAGGAATGACAGTAGCATTTCATCCTCAAACATGGTGTTGGGCTTTTGTTTGAGGTCAGTAGCATCTTTTCTTTTCTAGGCATTTTAGGTAAAGTAAGAGATACCAAATATTCACACATGCCATTTTAGCAACCTTTGAGATTTACATTTTAAAAAACATTTCTTGGTTTATTCATATAAATCATGTTTATAGATTTTCTAATATTAAATCATACTAGCTTTCTGGGAAAGAAATTCCTTCCTGTGGGTGGCTTCCCTGGATATTAATTAGGTTCCTTCCTATGCCTCATCATGGTGAAATTCTTGACTGTGCACGGTCACCAAGTGGTTAAGCTCGGGTTTCTCATGACTTTCATACCCTTGGCCACTTGCTTCCTTCAAAAGTCCCCAAGGCACCACTGTGTCCTGGGGGACTTCAGGTTCCCAGAAGCAGCCTGGATCCAAGGCTCAGATGGGCTGCCTCTGCAGCAAGAACCTGGGCTGTGGTGTGGGACAAAACAGGGGCTAGGGAAGTGCACTGGACCCCTCGAAGAGTCGTTCCTCCACCTGTTTTTGTCTGAGTCTCCAGCTCTCCATACCGCTCACATTTCAGGCACAGTTGTGCTGAGAGAGCAGGCTGTACTCAACCCTGCCCACCCTCAACTATGGCAAGCTATGCATTCCAAGCATTCTTCCACCCCTGGAAGATACAACCACATATTTGGCCCGCTAACTTTTCTAAGGTTTTAGATTCTCAGCTATCTACACACAATGGCCAAAGAGCCTCACGTGCTCCCGTCGCAGATGGAAGACAGGAAATCAAAAGACATCCAGGGAAGGGAAAAGGGTCAATAAGAAATTGGTACTCACCAAAAGTCACACAAACATTAAACCATGAAGGGATGGTTTCCCGATCAGGAATGCAACCCATGATGTCAAGGTGAAAGCTCAGAATTTGAACTCAAAGGCCGCAAGGTGAAGTGGCCTTTGTTTTTATTCTCACAGGGGCAGTTTGAGCAGACACAGGAATTTAACTTTCTTTAGGTCAGATTTTTTGCTCTTTACTTTTGTCAAGAAGAGTTTTAAGGCTAGCTGTCACACCATTATGTGTCTTTTTATACCTTTAACCTTTCTATCAATCTGTTAGAATAAGAAATCTCTAAAATCCTTTTAGTAAAATTGAGGAGGTTAATTTAAGGGGTCGATTTTTTGGCCATTGGCAATTACAATTCTTAATAGTGTACTGAATTTCAATAGTGACTGGATGCAATAGGCTCTTCAGAGAAGAAGTAATCCCAAAGATTCCCCCTGTTCCCACACATAGGCTAAGACAACAAATGACTCCTGGGATTGCTGTTTACCAGCATTCACTAGCTAGACCAGCGGTCCCCAACCTTTCTGGCAGTGTCTTGGAAGACAATTTTTCCACGGACCGGCATTGGGGGAATGGTATTGGGATGATTCAAGGGCATTACATTAATTGCGCACTTTATTTCTATTATTATTACATTGTAATATATATTGAAATAATTATACAACTAACCATAATGTGGAATTAGTGGGAGCCCTGAGCTTGTTTTCCTGCAACTAGATGGTCCCATCTCAGAGTGATGGGAGAGGGTGACATATCATCAGGCATTAGATTCCCAAAAGGAGTGTGCAACTGAAGATCCCTCGCACGTGCAGTTCACCATAGGGTTCTCGCTCCTATGAGACTCTAATGCTGCTGACTTGAGAGGAGGCGGAGCTAAGGCGGTAATGCCAGTAGTGGGAAGTGCATGTAAATATAGATGAAGCTTCTGCTGCTCGCCTATGCTCACCTCCTGCTGAAATGGCCCAGTTCCTAACAGGCCACGGACCTGTACCGATACCTGCATTATGGGTTGGTGATCCTTGCTTGAGGCAATAAAGTTTGAGGTGACAAAAGCCCCTTATGGACGGGACTTCTTACGACAAATCCTGCTGAGAGCTTGGCACATTTGGAACAAAATAAAATCTCTCCACTTCCCAGCGAAGAGATTTGTTAGACCAGACACCTGCTGTGACCCAAAAATCACTTCCCCTGGATGGTGGCAAGCAAGTGAGAGTGCTTCCTCTTGCTCACAAATCAAGCTCTCAAGAACACAGATCAAGACGAGAGGGAACTTTATCCTGTAACCCTCTCTATGAACAACACAGAAAGACAAAGTCAAAGGAATACACTGTTTCTGGCATGAAAGTGATCAAAAATATGAATATTCATACCACAAAGTAGTGTAAGGTGTACCAGATTCGCTACAGCTAGACTAGTCACACAAAAATCTTTTTCTCCTAGGCATGAAACCTTGTAGAGGAGACAAACAGAGAGATTTGTTTTGTACCATCTGTCCAACTGGGTTGTACACAGAGAGAACCTGGGGGCCTGACTGGTAAGAAATTCTTGCCCTTTTGCCAGCTTGTCAGATAACTGCATTCCCTTAACTGCAGATTCCAGAAGAGTGGAGTGGCTTTGGTGACCCTTCTTGCTATACCAAATTGTGTGAAGGTTTGCTAAGAAATCAACTCACGAAAGGCAGATTAACAAGAGAAAACGCATACAAGGCCAGGTGCGGTGGCTCACGCCTGTAATCCCAGCACTTTGGGAGGCCGAGGCGGGTGGATCACGATGTCAGATCAAGATCATCCTGGCTAACACGGTGAAACCCCATCTCCACTAAAAATACAAAAAATTAGCCAGGTATGGTGGCGGGCACCTGTCATCCCAGTTACTTGGGAGACTGAGGCAGGAGAATGGTGTGAACCCAGGAGGCGGAGGTTGCAGTGAGCCGAGATCGTGCGACTGCACTCCAGCCTGGGTGACAGAGCGAGACTCTGTCTAAAAAAAAAAAAAAACACACGAATTTATTTAACACATATACACTGCAGCCTTTGGAACAAAGACAGAAAGGCACAGGGTAAATTGTCTATTTATATGCTCAGGTTCAACAAAGTATGGGCAGCCCTGTACAAATATGATGGTACAAAAAGGCTATGACCTAATGCTAATCCGGCAGGGTTTGTTTATCTAGACTGTGCTTGGCTTTGGTGAACACACATTTCTTCCTCCTGGGTATGAGGCAGGACCCTCTCTGTAATGGGGTCTTGTGACCTGCAGTCAGACAAGGTAGGTCAGATCATTTCTTCATGGCCAGTTTTACACAAAAAAGGTGGAGGAAAGTATTTTTAGGCTTTGCTACTATCTTTAGAAAAAAAGGCTTCTGGTTTCTAGGACCCACCTTGGGGAGGAGGGACACTGGTCTGTTACAGTTGGCTCTCCGGGAAGAATGGGGCTGAGAGACAGGGGGACCGAGGACCTCAGATAACATATTTTACATCTGAGACTACTTCTGGGGCCTTTATTTTGGGGTATTGTGCTCTAAGCCCCAACAACAGAAATCAGCTGCATGTGAAAGTTCATCACTTACAATTTTTACTTTCCTCAAACACACTAAGAAAACAATACAGACTAATACTTTGCCACAGTAAAACTAGGATTGCCTTTCCTCAAGCTTCCAGTAACATCTTCCTAGTTTCCGTCTGATAACTCACCACAAGCACCTTTAACACTCATAGTTCTAGCAACATATCAGTGATCATGATATATGTATTCTCTAAGTCAGAGATCCTTTCTCTGCAGCGAAGAATTCTTCTCTTAACCCTCAGTTGAATTGCATTTGGTGTCCATATTTCCCCCAGCTGTCTCCTAAAGGCCCTCTAGGCTTCTTGTGCCATGCATGTCAAATTGCTTCCAGTCTCTATCCATTATCTAGTTCCAAAGCTGCTTCCACTCTTTCAGGTGTTAGCTATCAGATCTGCTTGGCAACAGAATCCCTATTAAGTTCGCTCTGTTAGCCTGACAATGTACCACAGACCTGGGTGGCTTAAACAGTAGACATTAATTGTTCACAATTCTGGAGGCTGGAAGTCCAAATCAAAGCAGCAGCCGGATTGTTTCCTTCTGAGTAGTAAGAGGGAAGGATCTTTTCCAGGGATTTTTTCCTCAGCTTGTAGATGGCCCACTTCTCTGTATGCTACTTCACATTTTCTTCCCTGTATGCATGTTTCTTTGTCTGAATTTCCCCTTTTGATAGGCACAATGCATGCTAGCCATTTCGGGTTAGAGCCCACCCTAATGAATGTAATTTAACTTCAGTATCCCAGTAAAGAACCCATCTTCAAGTAGGAGAGAGATGAGGGGTCAGGAGTCCAACAGAATGTATTTGGTGTTTTTTTTGGGGGGTCGGGGACACAACTGAACCCATAGGACATAGAAATCCTGAGTTGTAGGTGGGAATATCTCCTGCCTCTTCCATTATGTTAAGAAAACACTGCTGACTGATGAAGGGAAATAAGGTAACTCCTACCTATCTTTTTTCAAGACTACTTGAAAGTTGAGTAATTTTATACACACAGACGCGCGCGCGCGCACACACACACACACACATACATATATATATATATATAATCTGGTTTATTCCATTAAATTCTCTCGGTATAATGAGAGTGAAAAAGCTAACGGACATTGTTAGAGATATAATGTTGATCTGACTAATCCTTATAAAGGGAAACCCAGGAATATAAGAGACAGAAATGACCATATAGTAAAGGGATTAAATGGAAAATTATTAAATGAAAATCATTGCTGTCCTTGAAGCAAGTTGAGCTATAGATATATCAGAGTTGACAATGTTTAGTTCTCGGAAAAAAGAAAGCATGAAAAATCGTCAGGACGCCACAGGCCACCTGCCCCTCCCCTTTATTACCTCCCCCCGCACGAGGTAATAAGAACCCATTAATCTCATGACCTCAGGTCTCAATCACACCCCTTTGTCAAAGTTTACCCCCGTTATTTCTCTGATTCTTACATGAACTCGGAAACTAGCGTTCGCCTTTATTTTACTTGCAGCCTCTCAACAGGTGCCTGCCCTGAGAAAATTAGCCTCTGGGGTAGAGTCGACTTTTGTCCACTGGGGGTCGCAGATCCCAGTCCTCAGGGCCTCAAGACTGTGACGCGAAGGAAGGAAAGGAAGGATTGGAAGCAGCCTCATCTGAAAACCTGATACCTCCACTCCACCGCCTCCACTATCGCCAGGCGGAAAATTTCCTCTCCCATCTTCTGAACGCAAGCCATAGTGCCTCCTGCACCCCTCTTACCCCCCTTACATTTCCTCCGGGAGACCCTCGCCCTACCAGCTCTGCAATCCGCCGCACAGAACTCAAGTTCGGATTCGGCTTTGATGACCTGCCAGGGAGAAAAGGACTAGAAGTTGGATAACCTCCCACCCCCATATTCCTTCCCAGGAAGAGATAAGGAGACGCAAAAGGGGTTCAAGACAGCTTGCGATCATCTCCTCCCGCCCCTTGCCACCTCCCCGAACACCTGCCCTCCGGCCCGACAACACCCCCGCCCACTTCAGTCCAGGCAAATCCTAAATCCTACCCAGTCGGCAGCATCCAGATGAACCACAACTCCTTCCTCAGCGCAACCAGGCCATGGGAGTGCTCCATCCCCTACCTCGCAGTTACTGATTCTCCAAGCCAGGCGCCGCCCAGTCCTGGCGGGGCTTCCGCCACTCCTCTCCGCGCCGGGCAATCGCGCGCTCTTTCTTTACCTGCGCTCCATTGTTGGGCAGCTTATGCTCCCGCGTGGACAGCTCTGTTTCGCCTTCCGGTCCCCGTAGCTCTTCTGGGGAACAGGATCGCTGGCGCCTCCTGGGCCGATAAACGACCCGGGGCTGCCCGGCCCAGCGAATGTTTCGCACGACCGCCCAGTGACAGGTAGCCGAGTCGAGGCAGCGCGGTTCCCAAGGCAGCCACGGCTGCGCCCACCCTCCAGTTCGAAACTCCGGGCAGTCGCGGTTGCTTTCAGTCTCTGCCGGTTGAGACAAAAGAGCGTGACAAGACGCTCGACGCGGCCAATCACCGGAGCGAGGGGGCTGCCTCCCCGCGCAGCCTCTGGCCCCGAAGCTACTGCTAGCAAGACTCGAGAGCTGGCGGGCGGGGCTGAAGCCGACAGGCGCGGGAGCCGGCGCGGCGTCAAGTGGAGCTCGGACGCACGGACCAGGCCCATTTCCCTATCATCTGTGAGTTTGCTGCTACCCCATCGCTTCCTTTCTCCCCATCCCCTTCCGCCTCGGCTCTGCTCCGGACTTTGAGACCGGATACCTTAAACACGAGGTGGGACAGAAGCCAAGTGAACAACGAGAGTTCCTCACCTTTGTATAGGGGGAAGGGGGAAACAGCATTTACTGAGTGCTTTCTGTGTGCGGATGCGCCTGTACGGACGTCTCCTTTCTTATCAGCAGCCATGTGAGGGAGGTAGCAGCGTACCCATTTAACAGGAAAGGACTGAAGCACCCAGGCAGTACTGTTAGGAAGTGCAGAGCTAAGAGCTCACACCCAAGTCGACATATCTGGCTTCAAAGGCTGCCCCTTGCCAACACTCCTCTATTCTGTTAGATTAAGGGATAGTGGAGAAAAACCAAGGCCAGGGTGGGAGGACCAACTTGGGACTGCATAGAATTAGTGAGCAAGAACCGTTATCTCCATTTCACAGATGAAGAAACTGAGCCAAAGACAGAGAGGTTAAGCGTCTTGCACTGTATCCTGCAGCAAAGAAGTTACAGCATCCAATTTAGCACCTGTATGTTGATCTCTAGATGCTAATTCTTTGCCCTGCAGGGTTGTCTGAAGAGCATTTTTGCACAGGTAGTCTCAAACCATCTCAATAGCAGTCTCGATGTGATGATGATAGTGCTGAGGGAGGGGGTGAGGAGGTAGTGGGGAGAGGGCTGAGGGAAGATGAAGGCAACCTTTATGGTGCCCATTGTACAGAAGAGGAAACTCTTCTTGGCACTCTTCTTTCGTTAGTTTTTTTTTTTAATACTTTTTTTTATACTACAAAAGCTGCCTGCTTTATAAAAGCAACATAATTTCGACAGCCCTTTGTGACCCCAAGGGAGGCAAGGCTCAGAGAGGTAAAATGATTTGTCTGAAATTACAAGGTGAAGTCAAAATTTGGACCGAATCTCTGAATCCAGAACCCATACTATTAACTAAAGTATGAGTAAAAAGTGGGCTGCCTCAGAATCATTTTGGAGAGCTTGTTATAAATGCAGATTCCTGGGCTTTACCCCTGGGGGATTTTGATGTACTAGGACTAGGCATGAAGAGTGTGATTTGTAGTTTTAACCAGCCCTGTAGTTGATTCTGAGGTGTAGAGAGATTCGTGAACCACTGTTCTAAACACCACTACGTGATGCTGAAGGTTATAAGTAAGTGGGCCTGTCATCAGTGTATCTGTCCATGGCATATCTGTCATGAAATGTAACTCCAGAGCACAGGTTCCTACCCGTGGTCCTTCCTGGAATTGTATGCAAAGAATCTGGACTCCGTACATTCTTCAGAGTCCACAGCTTTGCAGATTTTCAAATGGGTCTGTCATAATGTCTTCCTTCTTCAAGCCATGCTTGATGAAGAGTGAGAAATAAAACCCCATTTAACCTAACCCCCAAACCACAGCTCTCTGTTGCTGATATAGCTCTTTCATTTCCTGGCTCAAGGACAGGTTGCTAGGTTGCCCTTCTGTGAGCTCTTCAGGGGACTTCTCCTTTGCTGGATTTGGCATCACTGGCCCCAGAGAAGGAGCAACTCCATGGAAACGGCATGCAGGGTTGTCCAAAGTGAATGGCCGTGAAGGCAGTGGCTGGAAAACCTGCTCCATTTTTCCCTGACTTAGAGAGCAGGTATTACTTCCTTTAGGTATAGTGTGGCTAGGAGGCTCCTGTGGGGCCTGTTCTTGATTCCTGATGCTTGGAAGCAAGTGAACAGTCTGATACCCTTCCGCTGTCGTTGGCTTCATCTTCAGCCTGCCAAGGCACTTCACTCACTCATTTCCACCCTCTTATTTACAACTCCAAGATCTAGAGTTCCTTGGAATAAACAATACAAATTTGGAGATGAAGCACCTTCCATCTCAGGATTGTGGACTGTGGATGGAACAGTGGGATAGTGGTGGTGGAGGGTGGAAACTGTGGATGTATGGAGAAGGCAGGTTGCTCACCTCGCACACTCAAGGGTGATGCTGGCAGTAGCGCTTAGGTTTCCTTCAGACTTTTGCTTCTGCTCCCCTGTCCTATGACATCTGACTCTTGCCTCCCAGAAGACTCTTGTTCAGTGTTTAAATTGGCTTCATCACCAAATTAGGTATTTGCAGCTGGACTTGGTAGGAGTGGAATCATGTAAGACCAAGAATAAGTCTCAGAGCTCGGACAAAAATAGTGACAGGAAATGGACTGTGTAAAGGTGCCAGGGTTGGGCTACTGGAACAAAGCGAAGGACTCTTCGTGTAGGGATGGGGGCGTATTTGCAACCTGGCTCCAATTGAATACAGGACATCCTATCTCTGGCCTCATGTGTGTGAGTGTGTTCCAACTGATGGCTCCAATGAGACCACATTTTGTAATTTTAACACATAAACCTTACAAGCTTGAAGGTTTGGAGATAAAGCTTTCAGCTGAAACAATAATAGCTGCCTTTGGCTGCCTTCCTCCTTTGTGCCAGGAACTTTCTATCTGTTATCTCATTTAAGCTTCTGAGCAACACTGTTGAGATAGCCATTGTATCCTATTTTGCAGAGAGGGAAACTGAATTTCAGGGATGTTAAGTAACTTGTGTTAGGCTTAAACTTTTAAGTGGAGGCACTGGGACTGCAGGCCAGGGATGTCAAACTCCAAAGCCCATGAAAACTCTTCTTTGTTGCCTTCCAAAAAAGTCTAAAATGCATTCTGCCAATGACCTAGTTCATTAGACCAATTGCGGCCTT